>NC_059268.1:13651683-13829183 GCF_017591435.1 Portunus trituberculatus | reverse complement strand
GTCACCCAGCCAGTCTTCCCCATTACGGAGCGAGCTCAGAGCTCATAGACCGATCTTCGGGTAGGACTGAGACCACAACACACTCCACACACCGGGAAAGCGAGGCCACAACCCCTCGAATTACATCCCGTACCTATTTACTGCTAGGTGAACAGGGGCCACACATTAAGAGGCTTGCCCATTTGCCTCGCTGCTCCGGGACTCAAACCCGGCCCTCTCGATTGTGAGTCGAGCGTGCTAACCACTACACTACGCGTGTGTGTGTGTGTGTGTGTGTGTGTGTGTGTGTGTGTGTGTGTGTGTGTGTGTGTGTGTGTGATCTTCGGATGGGGCTACACGTGAAAGGAGACACACCCAAATATCTCCACCCGGCCGGGGAATCGAACCCCGGTCCTCTGGCTTGTGAAGCCAGCGCTCTAACCACTGCGCTACCGGTGTGTGTGTGTGTGTGTGTGTGTGTGTGTTTATATCTGTGTGTTTGCGTGTGTGTAATGAGAGGATATAAGAATGAGGAAAAAATAGACTTTTGATAAATATATATATATATATATATATATATATATATATATATATATATATATATATATATATATATATATATATATATATATATATATATATATATATATATATATATATATATATATATATATATATATATATATATATATATATATTTTGGTTAATTGAATGTTAATCTTTAAGGGAACTGGTATTCTAGGTGAGCCTTTTTAAAAAAAAATTTGTTGCCCTTGCCTGGCTTTCCCTCTTGCAGAAAAAAAAAATTACATGAAACTGATGAATAAAAGAAAAGACTACAGGAAAATAATTAAAAAATAGAAAAAAACGAGTGGAAAAGGAAAACAAAATACAATAACAAGTGAAGTATTTTGATAACAAGCTAAAGAAGAGCAAATACACGGCAGGCACAGAGATAAGGAAGGCCTCTCACCATCACCACCACCACCACCACCACCACCACCACCAAGAGACAGTGCTGCACGATTCAGTGACATCTATACTTGGTAAAGCATGTCATGCGTTGATGTGCTTCTGGGTATTACTTTCATCTCGACATTATTAATTTTACAGAGAGAGAGAGAGAGAGTGAGAGAGAGAGAGAGAGAGAGAGAGAGAGAGAGAGAGAGAGAGAGAGAGAGAGAGAGAGAGAGAGAGAGAGAGAGAGAGAGAGAGAGAGAGAGAGAGAGAGAGAGAGAATCTTTTACTCAGTGTTAATAAACTTCCAGTGAATAAAAGCAAAGGAAAAATAATAAGTACTTAATGTCCCAGACGCTACATATGTCGTCGAGTTGCGTTAATGTATGAAAAATGTTTCACCACAGAAAGGAAACACTAAAAGGCATCATGGTATTAATTCATAGGCCATTTCATGAACGTCGACTTAATGAATGAGACGAAAATAACAATTATGTCCTGAAAACTATTTTGCTTTGTTGGGTCAGTATATAAAAGGATTCTGTGCAGCTTATTACAAGAGTGGGTCTTCCCTGCACAATTTCACTGACAACTTCATATAAGTCGACGTGATATTGTTGATAGTAAAATGTAATAACTAAATAACAACAAAGTTAAAGTTATCAGCATGTTAAAAATAAAAGCTTCTCCTAAAAAGACGGTACATTTGAGAGACTTGCACTCGATGGATACGAGGAAGCATTTATAAGTACGCCAAAGTAAAATGCTTTATTATATCGGAGCCACTATAGGCAATTCCTACTTAATGTTTTTCTATTTTCTTCCTTAACGACACGGTCTGCACTCACTCGGTGCCACACATTTCATAAATATATCACTTCACCTCTGTGCTATGAACGTTGCATGTTTCCTCGAGCTTCTAATTAGCAGAGAGACGCAGTTAGGAAATAAGCTGCTGTCACCACGCCGCGCAGGGAGAGACGAGGCGGCGAGGTCTGTGCTCCACAGTTCTCGGGAGCCGCCGTGTGCTTATATTATAACCTCACGTCCAACCTTACTAATCTGAAACTCACGCCACTAATGAGACGTAGGTGCGGCGCGTGTGTAAATTAGAGTATGTGACTGTACTGCTGTATTCTTCACCGGCTTGTCTTACGCATGTATAATGAATGCAAGGAATACGTGGGCGTCTCTAGTCTCGCCTTGCAAACCGCTCTTGAGTATGGTTCCCCGGTACATGGTGACTCGGACCGCATTTACTGTACTAAGATTTATTTTCAAATGGGTTACACATAGTCGAGTTTTGGTGTTTTTTTTTTTATTTTTTTATTGATGATGTAACATGTAAGTTGAAATCGGAGAATACGGCTTTCTATTTATTTACACCTTTATTCTGTCCACCTAACTAACGCAGAAGTTAAACAACAGCTTTACTCTTTCATCCCTTCCACTTTTAAACTATATCTGTCTGTTTGTGTGTCTGTTTTTTCTCTCATCCTGTGACGTGAACTGCTTCGGGAAGAGTATCGAGACAACGCCGAAACTAAACTGACCTACATTTTTTTTCAACTCAATGATTCACTGATTTTTTTCATGTAGGAACGAAAGTTAATTTCTCTCTCTTATGACAGGGACACATAAAAACATCAATAAAACACTCTTGAAAACTCCATTTCCTTGTTTCGAGCCCTAAAACAGTGAAGGTAAGGCGATTCGTTTGAAACTGCATCATTAATTTTCTCATGTAGCAACAAAACAGCTAATTTTTCTTTTTTATGGCAAGGACACATGAAAACATCAATAAAACACTCTTGAGAACTCCAATACCTTGTTCTAAACCTTAAATAGTGAGGGTACGGCGCCGAATGGTTTGAAACTGCGTCACTATATTTTCTCATGTAGCAACAAAACAGCTATTTTTTTTTCTATGACAAGGACACATAAAAACATCAATAAAAACACTCTTGAGAACTCCAGTACCTTGTTCTAAACTCTAAAATAGTAAATGTACGGCGCCGAATCGTTTGAAACTGCGTCCTCAGAAGCGTGGCGACCTTACGACCCGGAGCTTCTGAGGAAAGAGCCGCCGGTGCTTCGCTCAGCAATTCACATGAAACTGGATTATTCAACTCTCATAATGGTAGTAGCGAGGAGACTGGAGTTTATGGGGATGGGATCTCGATTTGGAGAAAGCGGGAGAGACAGGGAAAAAAGAGGAATGGGGCTTGGATGGTTAGGAGAGATGGGGCCCTTACATCAAGGCGCGTCCTTTATGTTAGCCACGGAAGCAGAAACTCAGTGACGCCCAGTGCTTTAATAACTCACGCCGCCACTAACAACGGCCTGAGCATTATCCTCTCTTTTCGATGAGCAGGAAACGCTGATTAATCGAAAAACAGAAAAAAAGTGTCTAAAAATGTAATGCCTAATTAAGGAGTTTTATCAGTTTTATTAGCAAGAGGCGTCGTGATCATCATCCAGTTCAGTGCTGCATAAAAGTTTTCATCTCCGCCTTTCCTTTTATTTTTGTCCATTGTTTGGTGATTTTAGTTCACAACGATTGGTGTTCTGATCTTCTAACTACTCCTCTTGTTCCGCCTTTTAGCGTTTCTTTGTCGTCCTGTACGCATATTCGCTCTTCCCCGCAAAGTAAAACGCGTATGCAGCCATAACACACCGGGCATATGTGAATACAATAGGTGAATAATAATGATTACATGCCTAATATTCTCAATAAATGGGAAGCAAATATTTTTCATCAATCACTAAAACGATTATAACATTTGCATTAAGTAGAACGCAAAAGAACAGCTTCTAACCTTACCTAATATAACGTATCGCTAAAATTACACCAATTTCGAACAAATGGCGCAGGAGAAAACACCGCACATCTATCGCTGAAGCTACAACAAACAACACCTCCCATCCATCGCCATCAGCACGGGCCCTGGTGTCTGCGAGCAAAGGACGGAGGGAGGGAGAGATTGGTGGCATCATCGCGTGGGTGTCTGGATTGTGAGCGGCGTCTGTGGTAGGGCGGCAGGATGGCGTCTTGATCATCGATGGTGAGGCAGAAATGGAGCGTGGCTAACTCAGTTGTTGGGTAAAATGGAGGCCCATGATCACTTACACGGGGCCGGGGAAGAGCTACTGAAAGGTGGGGCTATCACAGGAATGTTTCCCGTATTTCAGGTCACAATGCCTGCCTGGCCCTTGTCGGCTGACTTTACAACGTCGTTTGCCCATCCCTGCACGCACTACGGTGACGCCGCCGCCGCTAACGCTGCCGCCCGCCCGTCACCACAACCAGCATCCCAGCCTGCTATCACTACCTGCCGCTGCGACCCATCAAGGCATCACCATCGTGGACTCATCATTACTATCCGTGTCAGGGCACTACCACTCACTGTCGACATCACTAAAACCCAAACCCAATTATTTTCGTGGCTATGACTTGTGCAGCTCATCACTACTAGCAATGTTGTACTCAGCCGTCACTGTCATCACTACCACCATCATCACAATCTGTCAAAACGCAAGCAAAACTCATCACTGGTACCTATGTCACTACCTTTATCTCTGTCATCACAAGCGCTGTCACCATCACTTCTGATAATACCATCACCACTACTACCACCACACTCACCACATCACCATCACTGAGACATCACAAACACTACCACCACAACCTCTGATGACACAATACCACAGCTAGACTCACCATCTCCTCACCCTCACCTCACCATCACCAAGCACTCTTACCTTGTTCAGTTGAGCAGAATCATAGAAAAGATCAACATACCTGGAAAAAGAAAAAATAACGTTAATTATAGGAAAAACATGCAAGAGAGAGAGAGAGAGAGAGAGAGAGAGAGAGAGAGAGAGAGAGAGAGAGAGAGAGAGAGAGAGAGAGAGAGAGAGAGAGAGAGAGAGAGAGACGCTTTATCACCTCCACATATCGGAAATGTTAGAGCGGTCTTCTTTCCCAGCACGTTATTAAGGATCAAATTCGGAGCTGCATGATAGACGAGGAGCGCCTTTCACTGCCGTAAGTAATTCCCGCGCCCTTGACTACTAACGTGTGATCCATCGCACTGCTATTTGCTACAGGTTATTAGTGCATCTGACGCCCATTTCCCTCACTTTCCTCCTTTCTCTATATTTAATTAACTGCCTTATCTGTCTTTCATTTATTTACTGCCTATCTGCGTATGTTATCTCTCGATTTTCAGTCTTTCCTATCGATCGAATTTATCTATTTGTATTAATCAGTTTCCTTGTTTATTTATCTCACAAATATGATGAATGTTAAGGAACTGGAGTAGGAGGAGGAGGAGGAGGAGGAGGAGGAGGAGGAGGAGGAGGAAAATGCGATGAAAGATATGAAGGAGCAAAAAAATCTGAAACAAAGGAGAAGGAATAGGAAAAAGAGATTGACAAGGAGAAGGAGGAGGAGGAGGAGGAGGAGGAGGAAGAAGAGGAGACAGTATATATTAATAGAAAACAAAGTAAAACACACATCTAACTTAACTAACACCTTCAAAATAAACTAATTACAAAATACGCCAGTAGAAAAAAGAAAAAAAAAAATCATGCCATATGTTATAATTCCTAATATTCCGGAAAGATAGAAAAAGAATAAAAAAGAAAGAAACATTAAAATTTTCCTCTTTTCTCACCACCACCACCACCACCACAACCAAATTTTACCTACACACACGCAACCGAGAAATCTTAAGGTCTCATGCAGTTTACAAGAGTCTCCCGTCACCGCCCTGTATGTACTCTCCTACCAACTGGGGTGCTTAAGTATTCTTCCCTCTGTCGCCCCACAATAATTATTACACTGCCTAGGAGTGACACGTGCTGAAATCCATCGCCAGTGATATACGGAGGCGGAACTACCACTTATCACGCGACATTTCCGGTACCTTGAATTTTACATGTGAATTGAAGAGCAAAGTTAACGGGAATAAGGATGGATGGTGGAAGAAGAGGAGGAAGAGAAGGAGGAGGAGGAAGAAGAAGAAGAAGAACAACAACAACAACAACAGCAACAACAGCAACAACAAGAACAAGAACAAGAACAAGAAGAACATGAAGAAGAAGAGGTGGTAGAAGAAGAAGAAGAAGAAGAAGAAGAACAACAACAACAACAACAACAACAACAACAACAACAACAACAACAACAACAACAACAACAACAATAACAACAACAACAACAACAACAACAACAACAACAACAACAATATGAAGAAGAAAAGAAGAAGAGGTGGTAGAAGAAGAAGAAGAAGAAGAAGAAAAGGAAGAAGAAGAAGAAGAAGACAAAGAAAAGAAAAGAAGAAGAAGAAGAAGAAAGAAAGAAAAAGAAGAAGAAAAAGAAAAAGAAGAAGAAAAGAAGACGAGGACGAAGACAAGTAGGAGGTAGAGAGAAACAAAAAGAACATAAAAACAAGACAAGGAAAGATAAAAAGAAAAAAAGACCAACAAAAAAGCGAAGAAAAAAAAAACCGAGATCAATAATGAAAAAAAAAGACAAGAACCACAAGCAAACACTATCAAACCCTTTATGGAGCCATGGAAAAAAACTCTTCTTATAAATGACAAGGGATACAATTCTACACGCACAAAAAATAAGGTATAAGTAGCCGATATGAATTTAGAACTACGGCAGCATCAGGAGAGGCAGGCAGACAGACAGACAAGAAGACAGGGAGCCAGGCAAGTCAAGAAAGAAGGAAGGAAGGAAGGAAGGAAGGAAGGAAGGAAGGAAGTACGGAGTGTGCATATACGAAGGAGGCACACGAGAAGAAGCGAGAGAAAGTTTATCGTTAACAAGACAATATAATCTTTAAGTCTCTCTTCGTAATTCGATGCTGTAAAAGTAAGACGTGGTGTAAGAGCGAGGCGAAGGAGAGGAGGAGGAGGAGGAGGAGGAGGAGGAGGAGGAGGAGGAGGAGGAGGAGGAGGAGGATTACACGGGATTACGCAGGATGACAAACAGTAGCATATCTAGTTTCCCTACGAGACTGTTTGGGGACATAGTAACTCGCTGCTTGGAGGCACGAGACAACGCACCACTGCACGGGGAACTGTAAGTCTAGAAAATTGACACGGACATTGAAAAAAAGAAGTATCCATTTGTCACCAAGAACAATACATTATCTAAGGAGTCTATGAAAGTAATAACACATTGTTTTTATTAAGTGGTGTTTCTCATGCAATAAGGAAGCAGTGAGTGAGAAGCAGGAAGACCGTTTCAATAGACCTGTATTAAAAAGTGCTAAGATGATGGTAATGATTAATGGGTAAAAATATCGTGTATTACTCACTCAAACACTGGTGACGCATGCATATAATGGTTTTTACTCCTAATAATCTAGTTACCTTGGACTATACACTCTTACACTCTTTGCTACCATTACGGCACGCGAGTGTGGCAAAAACCATCATTAGGAGGATTGATGGACTCACACGGGCTAGTGGAGCTTAACTTATGACTAGTTTATCAATCTGGCGTCATGCGGAGGTAATGGAGTAAAAAAATCGACTTTCTGGACACTCTTCACTTACTAAACCTACTGCAATTTTATACAACAATAACGACAACAGCAATTACTACTAGCATTAAAACTCCTAACTCAGTGACGTACAGCAAATCAGGCTCCACTAATACTGAAAGACATTAAGCTGTTTCTGTAATGCTCCTCTTTTTTCACAGCCAACACATCAAAGCATCTGAACACCACCACTACTACCCACTACCACCAGCACCACCTAAGCGATACCGACTCCCACCACACCCGACACACCCCAGCACAGAGAGGGTATACAAAGGAGCATTAGCCACACCAACGCCCGCAGCACATCCGCACACAGCTCAACATCGGAAATTGAAACCGTCAGCATTATGTACGCGTCTAAAATGAACGTGACAAAAAAATAAAACAAAAGTGGAAGTAGGTGTAGAATTCTGATCTGGGAATTTCCTGCTTGTATCATCCAGTTATTATTATTTTTTCTCTCTTACTCTCTCACATCTTAATTTCAAAGGTGATACAGAATAAAGTGAAGGATAATTGTTCTTTTCTTTCTGTCACGGTGCGTTTATATGATCGTTTTTTCGTGTGTCTGTCTGTCAATTCCTTAGTCTTTACCTATCTGAAAATCATTTTGCCTGTCTGGTTCTGTGTGTGTGTGTGTGTGTGTGTGTGTGTGTATACCACTTCACCATCCAAGTTAGGGAAGACCACTCCTGCTTCCGTGCAGTATTTTTAAGTTAATTTTGCCAGCCACCACCAGGCGAGGTATTTTAACAACTGGAAATGTGGGAGAAAAAATACCCTTGGACATTTACGAGAGAGAGAGAGAGAGAGAGAGAGAGAGAGAGAGAGAGAGAGAGAGAGAGAGAGAGAGAGAGAGAGAGAGAGAGAGAGAGAGAGAGAGAGAGAGAGAGAGAGAGAGAGAGAGAGAGAGAGAGAGAGAGAGAGAGAGAGAGAGTATTTAACATCACTCAAATGGCCGTGACTTTAATGAAGTAATTAAGGACAACCAGATTTCCCTTCGAGAGTGAAGTTACCCAATCAAGAAATGTAATTGAAAAAACGGGTTGTCGCAAAAATGTTAAGCTTTCATTTTCAACAACTCGCTAGATGATGGCTTGTCCTGGCGGTGACATGCGACACACACACACACACACACACACACACACACACACACACACACACACACACACATAGAAACAAACACAAAAAAATGTATATTGAATTTGTATGTACGATTTTTTTTTTTTTTTCGTTCTGCAAAATGTGCAAAATAACACTACAGGCAGGAGTGTGAATAGCAGATATCTGAGTAACGTGTGTGTGTGTGTGTGTGTGTGTGTGTGTGTGTGTGTGTGTGTGTGTGTGTGTGTGTGTGTGTGTGTGTGTGTGTGTGTTGGGATGGGAAAAACAATAATTAAAGAGCACCAATCTGAGATGCTGCATAATAAAAGACAAATCTGTTAAAGAGAAGGTAAAGATTTAGAGAAACACATTCGTTAATAAAGGTAATGCCAAACAAAACAAAGTAAACGCTGAAGGATATCAAAAATAAGAAAGACGTAAAAACAGAGCAAGAGAGAGAGAGAGAGAGAGAGAGAGAGAGAGAGAGAGAGAGAGAGAGAGAGAGAGAGCAGCAAAAAAGAAAAGAAAAGAAAAGAAACCAGGAGGCGGAGATGGAGGATGAAGGAGACAGAGGAAGGAAGGAACGAAGGAAAAGGAGAGGAGGAGGAGGAGGAGGAGGAGGAGGAGGAGGAGAAGAGGGGGATAGAAGTGGCCTTTAATCTGGGCAAGTGTCACTCCCAGACGCTGCAGTGTTACCTGATGTGGATAGAGACAATGAGGGGAGAGAGGCGGCCCGCAGGCTAATACCGAGTCCAGGTAGAGAAGGGGGAGAAGGAACAGGAAGGGGAACAAGGTGGAGAACAAAAGGCAGGAAGAGGAGAGGGCTGAGATGAAAGAACATAATAAGGAAGTCATCAAATACAGTTAACACGTTGATTATTTTTCTTCTTTACGTTTTACTACTCATCTTTCGTTCGTTTATGTGATTGGATGTTGTCTTTAAAGGATCCAATGCTGTGTCTGGGATCCTGTGTTGAGGTTATTGTCTCTTTTATGCATTTCAAACGGTCTAGCAAGTAGTTATAATATTCCATGTATATTTGACGTCGTGATCACTTGGTAATATTATTTTATGGGATTCAGTACTGTGTTTTTCGATTGAAGGGTAAGAGAGTTTTCTTTTTCCTACACTTCAATCGGCTTGGATCGCATCTTTACCTCTCGACGTTTATCTAGAAAATTGATTCCTTGATTCGTTTGCTCTTTTAAGAGATCCAAAAGCTGCCTTTCGATTCTAAATAAGAGATTATGTTTTTTAGTGTGTTTCGACTTTCTTGTATATACAGATAATTAAATTTCGTTAAGAATTTTAAAGGGTACAGTACTACTTTTCCGATTTCCAGTAAAAGAGGTTGACTTTTTTATGCATTCCGATTGGTGGGGAGGGAGAGAAAGGACGAGGTGCTGGGAAACCCTCGCCTGGTGCTGCTGCTGCTGCCGGTGGCGGTGCCTGGGCCTTGGGTGGGTGGCAAGAACAGCTTTGTTTAAGGACTCCATTAAAGCAAACTTTTATTCGAGCAACTAAAACTCATTACCAGGAAGAGAGAGAGAGAGAGAGAGAGAGAGAGAGAGAGAGAGAGAGAGAGAGAGAGAGAGAGAGAGAGAGAGAGAGAGAGAGAGAGAGAGAGAGAGATGCAGGGAGGAGGGAGGGAGAGTATATTCCTCTCAAGTAACTTGGGTGAAGAGGCTCTTGTCTCCTGCTCTGCTCCTGACTTCTCACGTGCTGCCTTCCACCATCATCATCCTCACCCCCCCTTCATCACTTCTCTCTCTCTCTCTCTCTCTGATGTTTCTTATTGTCAAGACGTCTCTGAAAATATTTTGTGTTCCTCTTTCCTCCAACATCCTGCACTTGCTCCTCCACACCTTGGTCCGCCACTTCAGGCAAGGCAGCCACCCACTCCTTGCTCTTTCCCTCCTTCACCTCCTTCCACAGCGCCTGACTCAGCTAATACTCAGCAAATATATGGATCGTTGCGTTATTGCACGTCAGCGCTGATGATACCGAGGGAGGGTCGAAACTAGGAGGTGGAGGAAGACGTGAGGGGGAGAGAGTGAGAGGATGGTGGAGGGAAGAGGGAAGAGACAAAGCATCTTAGGGAACGTACAGCGGGTTTGGTGGGGAAAGATAATGCCTTCACTGTAATATATCTAGCCCAATGCTTCTCTTTCCAGTTTATGCCAGGAAAAAAGGAAGAGAGGAAAATTTTGATCTGATTAGTGTTTTTCTTTCTCTCGCAATGACGAAGAGAAAAAGGAGAGAAAACAATATACGATAAGGCAGGAAAAACAACATAAGAATTGGCAAACATCTTATCTTTTGAAGTGGAGACAAGACAACGATAACTCACTTGGCATGAAAAGGAAGGACAAGTGGTGAATTAATATAGAAATGAGATTATGTTTCAAATTTCACGGCATCTGATAGTGAAAAACATTCTTACCGATGAGTAATATAATAAAAAAAAGCAAAACATTTCACAGTCATAGAAAAGCAAGACAATATAGAAAAAACAGACACTGGAGCTGCAGAGAGAGAGAGAGAGAGAGAGAGAGAGAGAGAGAGAGAGAGAGAGAGAGAGAGAGAGAGAGAGAGAGAGAGAGAGAGAGAGAGAGAGAGAGAGAGAGAGAGAGAGAGAGAGAGAGAGAGAGAGAGAGAGAGAGAGAGAGAGAGGGAGCAAAACTGAAATGTTTCGGTGAATTCGTGCAATACAGAACGATAGAACAGCCACGAAAATGTGTGGAGTCAATTATGGCGAGGCCCTTTGAGAGAGAGAGAGAGAGAGAGAGAGAGAGAGAGAGAGAGAGAGAGAGAGAGAGAGAGAGAGAGAGAGAGAGAGAGAGAGAGAGAGAGAGAGAGAGAGAGAGAGAGAGAGAGAGAGAGAGAGAGAGAGAGAGAGAGAGAGAGAGAGAGAGAGTAGTTGCTAAGGTCACTCAATGTTACGTAAAACCTTTGACTTCAACTCCTGAAAGCTCTCTCTCTCTCTCTCTCTGAAGTCCCAGCGTCTGTTACACGTCTCTGTTTTCGTACATTTCTCTTCATAATTCATCTCTTATTCAAAGTTTACTATTTCAATTGTTACCGTATGACTCAGCAGTATCTCGCCACTTAGATATGGCAGTCTGAACTCAATGAAACAAAGCAAAGGCAACTGAATTCACAAACATCTTTTCCCCTCCATTCGTACATTCTTACAAGAGAAAACTTTCTATGCAACAAACTTTTCAGGTAATTGGTATTGTAATAGTGTATACCGCCGTGGTACAGTGGAAACATGCGTGCTTTGTGGTCCGAGGGGTCTCCAATCGCACGGGTTTGAATCCTGTCCACGGTCCGAGTGTAGCTTGGGCTTCCTCACTCGGGGCAACGGTTTCCTAGCGGGTGGGCTTTGAGATAGGAGGTACCCCAGAAAGTATTCCCTTTAGCCCATAAATTCTCACACATGGTATAAATAAGAAAAAACTAATTTCCTAGGTCAGTGGTTCCCAAACCTTTTTCCGTCATTTCTCCCTGCAGCCAGTTCAACCATCCAGATTTCCCCCTTCATGTGTATGAGAGAAAGAGCAGTTAAAACACACTGAGACTATTTACTAATTTATTTTTCAAATGTACAAATATACTGATAAACTTATAGTTACAGAGTAAAGTGGATAGAGAGCAGTTAGTAACAAGTAAACATAGCCATAGAGAGCGGTTAGTAACAAATAAAAGGACTTTTGATTTGACTTTGAAATTTTTTTAGTTAGTAGGTAGTGTAATTATTTCCCCCTGGCAGCTTCAAATTTCCCCCAGGGGGAAATTTCCAGTTTAGGAACCACTGTGACGTCATCGAACAGAAAACTGCGACATTGCACGCCTCCTCTCATTGGGAATTTAACATGTTCTAAGTGAAAAGCTATGAGGTGAATGGAATGTTTGAATAAGTTTAGTACTGGGACGCATTTTTACTTTGAATTTTGGGTATGATTAGGCAATTTTATTTATACATTAGGTAGGGTCTATGGAGGTCAGAAGATTAATAGCCACAGTCTTCACTATTTTTAATCCCCACATGAGTTTCGGAAGCTGTATAAAATCACCAAAAAGTAAGCAGAATGAATATGGAAATGCGTCATGGTATTCAAGGGGTTAAAATCAAATTCTTTGTGTATGGTAAACGTTACACTACTTTTGCAACGTCCGCCTTTTCTTTTCTACATTTGAAATAAAACTGCAGCCCAAACAGCGGCCAAAACAACAGAATGAGCGCACGGCAGAATGAGAGTGTGACCACTACCAAACAGTGCTATGCTCCGGCGCCGCTAGGAAAAGGTATAAACACATCAAAGTGGTTACTACAGACTACGTGGTATTAAAACAGAACATAGATTATTATTCCACCTACGAGAGATGAGACTCAAGAATCGAGAAGAGGAAGGAGAAGGACAGCACAGTTCTATGAGGCGACCCAGCGCTGCATCATTCACTTGTCAGCAGGACGGGGGGAGTGAGGCGCTGATATTCTGTTTTCAAGTTTACTGATGTGAGGATAAAAACTTTGGTCAGTGCTTGTGTTCTTGTGATATGCGTATAGCAGTACTGTGTGGAGTTTGCCCGGCAGGAAGCTTGTAAATTTGAAGGAAACACACAAACTTGCTAAAAACTTCCATTTCTTACGCAGTGTTGACAGGGTAAGGATAAAGTTGTTTTCTCAGGGGAAATACAGTTGCTATATTCAATTACCTCTCCGCGAAGTTAAGGAAAAATGCTTCTACTGAATAAAACTTGATTCCACAAAGAAACATATCACTTCTCTGTGAATTATGTCTCGACACACTTTGAGTATACATTTAGTGAATTAAACTGCCTTGTGCAATCTGTGGTCGTGTGTGTGTGTGTGTGTGTGTGTGTGTGTGTGTGTGTGTGTGTGTGTGTGTGTGTGAGAGAGAGAGAGAGAGAGAGAGAGAGAGAGAGAGAGAGAGAGAGAGAGAGAGAGAGAGAGAGAGAGAGAGAGAGAGAGAGAGAGAGAGAGAGAGAGAGAGAGAGAGAGAGAGAGAGAGAGAGAGAGAGAGAGAGAGAGAGAGAGATGAGATAGATAGATAGAATAGATAGACAGACAGACAGACAGATAGACTAATAGATAGATAGATAGATAGAAAGATAGATAGATAGATAGATAGATAGAGATAGAGAGAGAGAGAGAGAGAGAGAGAGAGAGAGAGAGAGAGAGAGAGAGAGAGAGAGAGAGAGAGAGAGAGAGAGAGAGAGAGAGAGAGACGGGTGGGAGTGGAGAGAAAGGAGGATAACGTGGGCTACACAGGGGGAAGAATGAAAGGGACAAGAGATGCGGCTCCACTAAGATTAATATGTAGACTTTTATATAGAAAGAAAGAATATTGTACGTGGGCATACCGGGGAGCGAAGAACCTTGATACAACACACATACTTTGTAGAACATGTGAGTGATGTGAGTGAGTGCCGGGTTATGGTGGACCGTGAAAAGATGGGGATAAAGATCGGAAAGGAAACTGGTCACTATAAAAGGATAAATAGAAAAACTAGACTCAACACTGCACGGACTCTAAATATTCAGGGACAGACTGAGACATAACTCACGATACGGTGCTCCTAAAATTTCGTTGTCTTGCAGTTAACAGTACAGAGTGGAAGTTGTTTAGGGCTTTCAAGATTGTTTTCAAGATTTTAATGAGACTTTAACAAAGAATCTCCATCATCAACAGGAAAAGCACTTACAGGAACACAATTGATCTAATTAGTGGCCTCTGAAAATAGTCTAGATAAGAAGAGAATGCGCTAGACAATAAGGATATCAAATTGTAAGCCAAGTAAGGAAGATGGAAAAAATAAGATTTTTTATATAAGAGGGGAAACTGGCCAAGAGCAACAAAAAACAAAGAAAAGGGCCCACTTAATTTCCAGTCCCCTACAGGTCGGCAGAATCAGCCGAGAGAAAGTGACAAATGTCTTGAAACCTTTCTCTTAAGGGAAGTGAAGTCGCGGGAAGATGGAAATACAGAAGCAGGCAGGGAGGAGTTCAGAATTTACCAGAGAAAGGTATGAATGATTATGAGTTCTGGTTAACTCTTGCATTAGAGAGTTGGAGAGAATAGGAGCGAGAAGAAGAAAACCTTGAGCAGTGAGGCCGCAGGAAGAAGGGAGGCATCCAGTTAGCAATACCAGAAGAGCAGTTAACATGAAAATAGCGGTAGAATATAGAAAGAGATATAACATTCCAGCGGTGAGAAAGAGGCTCAAGACAATCAGTCAAAGGAGAGGAGTTGATGAGATGATTTTTGATTCCACCCTATCTAATAAAGCTGTATGAGTGGAACCCCCTCAAATATGCAAAGAGTACTTCATACAAGGACGGATAAGGCCCTTTTACAAAGTTTGCAGTTGAAGGGGCGGGAGAAACTGGAGCAGACCCCTCAGAACGTCTAACTTTATAGAAGCTGTTTTAGCATGAGATGAGAAGTGAGGTTTCCAGCTTAGATTATGAACAAATTCAATGTAATTCAGTGTAGAAGAGGGGAACAGCTCAGTGTCATTAAAGAAGAGGGGATAGTTGTCTGGAATGTTGTGTCGAGTTGATTGATGGAAGAACTGAGTTTTCGAGTCATTCAGCATTACTAAGTTTTCTCTGCCCCAATCAGAAACCTTAGAATGACGAGAAGTGAGGCGTTCTGTGGCTGGTGGAAAAAAAAAAAGTTACGATTCTCTAGCAAGGAAAACAAAAAGTTACAAGGAAAATAATGTAACACAAAAGAAAAAAGCAAAGGAAAATGAAAAAGTCACGAGGAAAAAAAGTCAACATTCCCCAACTAGTTAACGTAAAGCAAGCATATAAACATAGTGAATCTGTCGTCCTATTTGAGACACCCATAAGGAAGGAACTGGAGAGAGGAAGCGTTATGAAATCTTGATCAATGTGAGTGTGGCATTTACAAGACTCTGAAAACTGTATGACATTCCCCAAAACTCGCTCTAATAAATAAATGGTGTAAAAGTTTATAGTCTGGTCCGCATCTTGTGTTGGAAAGGTCGCCTGTCTACGAATGCGAGAACAGTAAATTTTTTGAGGAGTATTGTACGTATATAAAATGAAACATGATTCTGTGCGACGCAAGCTTTTGATGGCAGCAACTAAAGATGTCAGAGGGAAAGAAGGTGCGCAGAAACATTTAAGGCATAAATTATAATGAAGAAGAGAGAGAGAGAGAAAAGATAAAACAAGAGTGGGTAAAAATTTGGGAACAGAGAGAAAGAATGAATAAGAAATGCGAGGAAAAAACCAAAAACAAAGTAAAATAATGGAAAAAAATGGATAGAAGAAAAGTAAAGAGAGATGAGATAAAAGAGAACGATGTGTAGGAGAGAGAAAAGATGTAAAGAAAGAGATGGCAAAAAGTATTAATTATGAAGACACAAACAAGAAAAAAACGAGAAAAAACAAAAAATCTACAACGACGCAGCAGAACGAGAGAAAGAAAGAAAAAATAGGAAAAAATTCAGGAGACAAAAATAAAAGACATATAAAAAGAAAGAAAAAAAAAAAGAGGAAAGAAGTCAAGGAGGAGGAACAAGACGAGAATACAGTGAAGGAATGCATTAGTGAAGTCCTGAGTATTAAAGAAGAGAGATCGACACCACACAATAGCGAACCTCCTCCTCGTTAGGGCGCCCTCCAGATTTGTGCGGATGCGTGAGTGTGCACAAAGAGAGAGGCGAGAAGCGGGAGAGGAGAGAAGAAAGCGAAAATTTATGGGTAAGAAGGCAGAGTATAAAGGGATGAAATGTTTATCCAAGGGGAGGCCTTTTAAAAACAGCGGGGGAGAATGCGGGCAGGTGGAGCGGGGATAAATTATATTACCATACGGTTCGCGGGGAGAGGAATGTGCAGGAGATAGTGAATATAATGCGTGTTTTCTAGGTTTTTATTAGACTGGTAAGATTCTTGGTGTTTTTATGTGATAGGAGAACTGGCCAAAAAAGAAAGCGGAAAAAGGTCCACTGAGAGTTCAAAGTACCTACAGAAATATCTAAGAATGTTCAAAAGACAGTGAATATAATGTGTGTTTTCTAGGTTTTTATTAGACTGGTAAGATTCTTGGTGTTTTTATGTGATAGGAGAACTGGCCAAAGATAAAAAGGGGAAAAAAAGGTCCACTGAGAGTTCAAAGTTCTTATGGAAAATGTCAAATGGATAATGAAATACTAAAGAATAAGCGTCTTCAAAACTCCCACGTGAAAGAGTCCAAGTGTGTGTGTGTGTGTGTGTGTGTGTGTGTGTGTGTGTGTGTGTGTGTGTGTGTGTGTGTGTGTGTGTGTGTGTGTGTGTGTGTGTGTGTGTGTGTGTGTGTGTGTGTGTGTGTGTGTGTGTGTGTGTGTGTGTGTGTGTGTGTGCGCGCGCAAAGAGACGATTACACACATGTACAAAAGAACAAGGCAAGATTAATCCTTCAGCACCTTTATCCTTACCTTTATCCTCTGCACTCCTTTCGTGTCCTGCTTTTAATTTCCTCTACTCCCGCTGAGCCAACACAAAGGCGCCACCACTTGTAGGGTTGCAACAATTAGTTCTCCACCACACACGCCTTCAGGAGCTCCCGGCATGCCACTCCAGCACTTCAAATCGTCAAAGTAAGTCACGCCACCTCTGCACACCTACTTCTTCTTTGGGTTCTCAAGAGGCAGGGAGTGTTATTGTGGCAAGGAAGTTTGACTCACGCAAGCACGTCACGCACGCACGGTCATACACATGGTCACACGCTTTTCTCTCTCTCTAACACACACACACACACACACACACACGTACGTTGTCTATATAGCAATAAGAGCAATATGAAAGCCTGACAAAATTCAAGCCTTTTAGAAAATCCGCCTCACCGGCAATAACAAGACATACTTCATGGAGTAACACAATCATTGCCTATTTTCAATCATAAAAAGACATGTTAATGTATAGTCTTTCTGAAATATGAATCCAGAATCAGCGATGGATGATCTGAATGAAGCCTTTTGATGTCGATGTCCCGTAATCATCCTTCTGTAATTTTCCCTTTGGAGACAAACCTATTTATGGAGTCGATTCATAAATTTGGTTTTGAGTCAATGGCCAGACTGGACAAGCAAATGACGAAGCAATCCCAGCCAGGCAAAAATATATAAAGGGAACACGCAAAGCCAATGAGTAACCTGGTAATATCCTTGGCCTCGCTCTCGGTGAAGGAAAAAAAACAGCATTACTTTCAAACCCTGTCAAAAAATAGCCACTTCCCAACACGCTTAATGAGAAAATGAATAATTACGACAAAAAAGTACTTTGAGAAAAACCTCTGAAGTGTGTGACGAAAAGACAAACTAAAAGCGTGAGAGAAAGAAAAAAAAGGGAAGAGAAAAGAACGAGCAATGTACCTATAATGAAAAGAAAAAAAATAAGGGAGAAAAGGAGTGACTTTCCCCCTCATGAACTCTTCTTCTCCTAAAAGTAAAGAAAAGAAAAAGAAAAAAAAAGCTACTTCCTGGTGATGAAGGCTGGAAGGGGGGAGAGGGAAGGAGCAGGAGAGCAGGAGTGAGGCGGGAGTGGGATGGGAGTAGGTCGGGCAGGACGGAAGGCGGCTCAGCGGTAGCTCGGGGCGGTGTGACGGGGTAATGATGCATTCATTACCGAGAGTAATTACCTCATCTCCTGGCAGACTCCTTCATCCCTCACCGCCCGGGACACTAACAGCTCTGCGCACACTGACAGGGGGGGAAGTCGGGGAGTGGAGGGGGAGTACCGTGGCTTATAGTGTCCAAGGGCCTGGCCTGATTCACGGGGAGGCGACGAAGAGTAGCGAAAAGACCGAGGGAGAGAGGCAGAGCAGAGGCAGAGCAGAGGTAGGGAGGAGTTATGGTGGAAGGTTAAAGGAAGGTCTGGAGAAAGGTTCGAAAAAAAAGGCGCGTGAAGCAGAGTCTTGCAAGGTGGAGCAGGGAAGGGAAGGGAATGGAAGGGAGAGGGAAGGGAGAAAGGAAGGGAGAGGGGGAAGGGAAGGAGAGAAGGGTCGGATCGCAGGGAGGAAGGTCTACAAAAAAAGCTGATGAAGGACTTTGGGAAGCGCCGTGGAAAGGAAAAGGAGGGATAGAAGAGACTGCTGAACCGTGTAACAAGGCTGATGTATAAAAAGAGGTGGAAAAAAAAAAAAAAAAAAGATAAGATGGGCAGAAAAGGACACTTGAAAGGATGAGTTGAGGAAATGGACAAATTGAAGGACGGATGCAAAAAAAAAAAAAAAAAAAAAAATAGACTTGATATATAAGGCAGTATAAGAAAATGCAATAAGGGAAAGACATTAGAGAAAAAAAAAATGAACAGTAACGAAAAAATAAGCATGGAGGATAAACAAATAAAGAATCCGATATAAAATAAACACAGGAACTGAAACACAAACAACAACGATTATGAAGGAAAGGTAAAACAAATGAAAAACGAAAATCAAAAGGCGACACGAGAAAGAGTGAGACAGAGACAGAGAGAGAGAGAGAGAGAGAGAGAGAGAGAGAGAGAGAGAGAGAGAGAGAGAGAGAGAGAGAGAGAGAGAGAGAGAGAGAGAGAGAGAGAGAGAGCGAGGCACACAGAATGAGGGAAAAATTCAGGCAAATTGAAGAAAATAAGAGGGAAGAATGAACGTGTGTAAGAAGCGTAAAAAAAAGACAGCTGATTAGAAGACACGAAAGAAAAAAATGAAAAGAAAAAGTGTACGAATGAAAAGACACACACAAAGCATAAAGGGAAATATTTTTGACACGAAGATAAATAAGGAAAACGAAGAAAAAGAAAAAAAAAATAATAGGCTGAAAAAAAAAGAAAATTAGACAAAAAAAAAAAAGGAAAAAATGAAAGAACTGGACAGAAGCAAAGAAAAAAAAAACACAAGAAAACGAAGACAAACAAAGCAGACAAAACCAACAAAAAATTAAACTAGAACAACAAAAAACGGAAGAAATAATAAAGTTAGTACCTGGATCGAGGGTGCAGGAAACACACACAGAAAGGGAGAGGGAATAATGGCACGCACAAGGAAACATGGAACTGAGAAGGGCGAAAAAGAAACATTGAAAAACAAAACGCACAGGAAACATGGGACGAACAAAACCCCAGACAATTTTCTCTCTCTCTCTCTCTCTCTCTCTCTCTCTCTCTCTCTCTCTCTCTCCTTACGCCACGGATTCATCGCATCAGTATCAGCCTTGTGAGTGCAGTATCTGGTTCGCCTACGTAAAGATTATTTGGTTGGCGTTGAGGCTTGAGTGGCTGGAGAGAGAGAGGGATAGCGAGAGCGAGAGCGAGAGAGAGAGAGAGAGAGAGAGAGAGAGAGAGAGAGAGAGAGAGAGAGAGTAGAAGGAAAGGGAAAGCTGGTTGTCGAGGAGCAAGATTGTTTGTCTGAAGCTGAAAAGGGAACTAAAAGCGGTACCGGGAAAGGCTGAGAGGTGGAAGAGGAGAAGGATAAGCAGAAGTAGGAGTAGGAGGAGGAGGAGGAGGAGGAGGAGGAGGAGGAGGAGGAGGAGGAGGAGGAGGAGGAGGGTAGATAGTGACGCCCTGTTTTCCATCACCTTTCGGAAAAATCTTGACCAAACTTCGTGTACATAATATATTTCCACACATATTAGTACGTATTTCTTATCATGCATGCACGTATGAACATGTGTCATTATATACATTATACAGAAACACCATACACTTCACTAAACATTAAATAATCACTAAGAAACACAAATGATGGACAACCGGGCTCTACCGTGCAGTTTTTTACAAGATATACTTTTCTTAAACTTAGATTGAGGGGCATAAAATAGTCAAGACGAGGACAGTGGACAGTGGACAGGTGAAGGAAGGATTACCTGAGGACAGAGGGAGAGAAAGGTAAGAGAGACAAGAGGTGGAAAGAAATATTGAGCTTCTGACACGAGAACTGCAGGGAAGAGGACAAAGGTGAGGGGAAGAAAAGGTGTTAGTGTCTTGCCCTTGCACCACGATCGCCTGCGAAGCCCGAGGGAGAAACGAAGGCAAAATAATGAGAGGAAAACGAAATACAAACACAAAGCTGCAAGGGATGGTTAAGTGAAATAGAATCAAGAAAAAAGCGAGGAGCATGGAAAGAAAGCTTATGACTGCACAAAGTGTCGCAAATTCCCTCCCTGCCTTTGTCTAATTACTACGGAGAACATTTTCACTAATACCCGAGAAAGTTTCCCTCGAGAGATGAATTCAGAGCTCAAGGAAGAA
The DNA here is from genome assembly GCF_017591435.1 of Portunus trituberculatus. Taxonomy (NCBI): domain Eukaryota; kingdom Metazoa; phylum Arthropoda; class Malacostraca; order Decapoda; family Portunidae; genus Portunus; species Portunus trituberculatus. Next base: position 13,808,314 of record NC_059268.1, on the reverse strand, counting down.
TAATATTAGAAAAGTGTGTGTGTTCGCCTGAGCTGAAATCATTCCGAGGGTTTTAATATAACCTTTATCTTTTACAGTTGGTGAATGTCAAAAATTGTAAGTTTCGAATTTTTTATCTATTTTTATCTGTGTTTGTTTTCCTGTGTGTATGTCTGTACATCTGCATTCCTACGTTTTTTTTTTTTGTTTCCATTGACTCTTTCTCTGTTATTTGTCTCATCTTTCTCAGTCACTAAACACGATGAGATGTTTCTTGTTCAAAAGCCGATGAATAAAAATTGCAAAATAAATTCTTCCACCTTTTTTCTTGTAAGGACTTAAAACATTTGATATATATGACTTAGTGCTGTGAATTGCTGCTTATCGTAACAAAAGGGTTAATGGTTGTACAGTTCTTATTAACTATCTCAGCAATACTTACCAGAACTTAGGCATGCTCGTAGAGGTTCATGTCGTAACACGGGCTAAGACTGTTCACTGTAGTAATGTTCTACAGTTTGAAATCTATCCATATTATATACATCATGATAATTTCCAGTTGTGATAACTCCATCAAGGAATCATAAATTATATATCGTGAATTTGTGACAAAGAAAATCTTCAAATCCGTCCTAATACAGGGGATACTCCTAAAGCATTTCTCTCCACTGGATCGTTTAAAAAAAATTGCAGTTATTCTTTTAATTCTTTGAGATTCCCTAGAAAAATAGTGGGTGATTAAAGGCTATTGTTCTATTCGTGGCCAGTATAAAAGCGCTCCCTAATTAAATTCGGTAAATTCACAAAATCACTCCGTCTCACTCTGGCGAATCTATTTATTATTTTTCTGTCAAGCTTTATATTTTCACGGACAGCAAATCGTTTCACAGATCAGTAGTCCTCCAAGCTCACAGTCTCCCTCCATACTAAACTATATCGATTAAAACATATATCTGCTTCAGTCGGTCTCATAAGATAATGAAAAAAATCAGCCTAACCTAGTGACTTTATCTAATGTGAATTATTAAAGGCAATTATTCTCAAAATTAAAAAACCGTCGTGCAGTGGGACCGCGCGCGCTTTGTGGGCCCCATGGGTTCTCAAGCGCACGGGTTCGACTCCTAGCCACGGTCCGAGGTTAGGAAGGGCATCCACTAAGGCTTAACGGTTCCTAAATGCCAAAATCAAAGTCCTCCTGACTTCTCTGTTAGGAGGTACCGTCCTAGCCCTAATGTAGCAGGGAAACCGGACGTAAAAACTAAAAAGACATAAATAAAAAAATAAATAAATAATAACTTGCAACGAAAAAGTAATACGGTAATGAAATGTGTGTTTATAATTTTACTTTTCCTGTGAGACGGATGCAGTTCTATAATGATAGTTTTAACTCAACAAGTTTATTCTTTGATGTTCTGTCAAGGAGAAACAGCCACATAGCAAGTATCTAAGTAGTGTGACGGCTCCAGGACATCTGTTGAAGCGGCGTGATGGCTCTGACGTCATCCGAAATTTAACCTAACTGGCTTTCACCTCCCCTGGTTTATCTCCAGTAACACGTTGAAAGTTTGTGTCAAGAGGAAAAAATATAGTCGGCTTTCCGTAACTCAAACTTGAAGGCTTGTCTGCTGTCTGTTTCCGCTGTCTGGTGTAGCGGGGACGGACAGCCAAGGAACGAGTGGTACTTTGTGCAAACTCTTCGAAAAATATGTACTGGATTTACTCGCTCTTTATTCCTCTCTCTCTCTCTCTCTCTCTCTCTCTCTCTCTCTCTCTCTCTCTCTCTTTCCATTCACTGGATTTCTGTCTGCCACTAAAACTCGCAAAAGAACACATGAACATAAAGGAAGAACAAGTAATAGTAGATCCTACGAGACTGTAAGCTGAGGTATTTATTACTAAAAGTGCTCATTCTGGTTTAACTTTTTACACAAGGAATGGGGCAACGAAGCGAGAGACAGTGAAAAAAAGCAAAATTGATAAAGTTTGTCTCTGTTAAAAAATGTCAGTGAGAAATCTAATTCAAGACAGAAAAGGAGTGAGGATGGTTGGCATATACGTTATTAATCCAAACCGTATTTTCACCCACAAAAACAACACCTTTTCTGTCATCACCGCTTCCCAAACACCGCTGTCTGCATATGGGTGCACATTATAATTTTAAGTACGACTAACATTCTAAATTCTTTCAGCTCTCAGTTTCCCCTCGAATTTATTCCCTCCCTTAATGGCCTCAGCACCAAGAGGAGGCGTGTGTCTGTGCGAGGGACGGAGAGGGACGGCGGGAGTGCCACGAATGACGCCTTGTAATTTAGTGCCGCCCCAGAAGTGCAACCTAGGCACATCTTGCTGTACCATACTAAAGGCACTTGCATCCGTATCTAGACTCCGCCTCGCAAATGTACCAAGGATTCGGAGCCAGGACATCATCTGGCTCGGGACATTTTTGGAGTTTGAAATTGGTTGGTGTCCAGATCGCACGCTAACTTCTCACCATGAGCCACAAATTCATAAACTTAGGTGAAAGACTCTGTGAAATGCGTATACAAGTGTGTGTGTGTGTGTGTGGGGGAGGAGTGAGGATTATGTACAGTTGTCGTCACTAGTGCGAAAAAAACACATCATTCACATCTGCAGTCTTTATAATTTTTCCCTCAATCTTAATCTATTCAGTACCAGGACGCGTTTTCATATTCCTTCTGGTTACTATTTGGTGATTTTATACAGCTACAGAAAAACATGTTGGAATAAGAATAGTAAAGATATTAGCTATTCATCTTTTTGACCTCCATAGACCCTTCCTAATTCAAATAAAATCGTCTAATCATACCCCAAAATCAAGGTAAAAGTGCGTCTCAGTATTGAAGGGCTTAAGCATCCTGACCTGCTGGCCTTACAAAACCTGAAAAATAGTGGACTTTCATCATAACCACATCCCTTCAAACTTGATACACAGCACAAAACCACAAATCAATACAGAATCACAACTATCAACCAAGACTACCGAGCTACAGAGTGAGAGAAAGCTAGCTGGGAGCGTGGATGAGGAGCCTTGAGTGGCGAGCAACACCTGACACTCACCTGATATGGACGATGTAGTGCGAGATGAGCGAGTTGTGGTTGTCTGGCGAGGCGGTCCACGACAGGTTGACGGAGCGCGAGGTGAAGCCCATTACAAGCGGGCGGCCGGGAGGGTCTGGCTTGTCTGTGAGGGAGAGAAATGCGATGAAGAGATGGCTACTGGTAGGATGATGTTATTATTGTTGTTGTTATCATTATTATTATTATTATTATTAGTTAGTAGTAGTAGTAGTAGTAGTAGTAGTAGTAGTAGTAGTAGTAGCAGCAGCAGTACTAGTAGTCGTAGTAGATGTAGAAGTGGAAGTAAAAGTAGAAGTAGAAGAATATGAAGAAAAATAAAAAGAAAGGAAAAGCAGAAAGAAGATAGAATTACTACTACTATTATTATTGTTATTATTATTATTATTATTATTATTATTATTATTATTATGAGTAGTAGTAGTGGTAGTAGAAGTTGTTTAAAAAGTAGTAGCAACAACAGTAGAAGATGTTGTATGTAATCTATCATTATCAACATTCCTATTCGTCTTCTTCACTACCTCCCATTTCCTTTCCCTATTTCCATAACCCTTCTCGTCCTTATCGTCATCGTTGTTATCATTTTCCTCCTCCTCCACCACCACCACCACCACCACCACCACCACCATTACCGCCAGTCTAACAAAGTGGAAAATAAGGCTCCCTCTGGGCTGACGGCCACATGACCTTATTAAGGGTCCGGCGTCTTGTCAAATAATCTACCCTTAAATTAAAACACTTCAAAGTTCTCAACGTTCACAGTTTCATTGGGCAAGTAATGTTCCACAGCTTCGTTAGGAATAGAATATAAGAACCACCTTGAAAATTGAGAACTATTGCATCGTGAAGGAAAGGTGTTATATATACAAACACGGCACGCACACGCACACACACACACACACACACACACACACACACACACACACACACACACACACACAAACATCTACGACTCGTCACGTGTTGCTAATGGATAATTAACCTTGAGCTCATCAGTATGAAATATCTTCGTGGCATTTGCTCGAATTAATTTCACGGAATCATATTACAACTAAATCATTTGTATGCATATATGATATCACGACTAATTAATCCTCATCCTAATCATCATCACCAGCCTCCATGATTCCACGGCTGGGCAGGGGCCTAATTAATCTTATTTACCGCCAAAGTTTAGTGAGTGACCAACCACCGTGCCTTGAATGATGTCTGGGTGTGATGATTGGCTGCGTGTTAACTCATTTGTCCACACACTTCCTGAAAAACAAACACACACACACACACACACACACACACACACATCATAAAAATAAATGGTTCTCTGTATTAAGTCTATGTAACAACACACAAACATAATTTCCCATAACTCACTCATTGTTCTCTCAAACAGTACACAATAACTTCCAAGACCAAGGACAGACAACAATGTACTGGTTTCGATAACAATCACGATTTGTCAAAGGAGAGAGATGTTTTTTTTCATACAATAAGCAAGGATAAGTACCATTGGGAAAAAAAAGCTTATTCAAAGAAGGGATGAACAATATGTCGGTAGAAAAGAAGAAGAAAAGAACTGGTGTATATATGGAAGTGAATGAAATAAGACACGGCCAGCCAAGGAAAGAATAGAAGAGAGAGAGAGAGAGAGAGAGAGAGAGAGAGAGAGAGAGAGAGAGAGAGAGAGAGAGAGAGAGAGAGAGAGTGTAGGTTGGGTAAAGAAGAAGATACCCTAAGAGAAATTAACGAGTGAAATCAGTGACACCATATGAAGCTTCGGACTTGACATAAGAAGCTTTAGACTCAAGAGAAAAGAAAGGTAAGGCTATTTTATGGAATTATGAGTAATAGAAGCATCCTTGTCGAACTCTTCCATTACCATAGTCTCAAATGTAAACTCCCCCAGCTAGGAACATTTTAAGACAAGACAAACCCTTCTCAGACACCCATTGACCAGAGTTAGCTTAAATTTTGTGTTATAAGCCACTGCACAGCCTGCCCTTTCTGGCTTTTCTTACTCCCTCCCTGTGCTCTTGGCTGGAAGATAATAAGGAATTGTGAGTGTGGTGTGTGTGTGTGTGTGTGTGTGTGTGTGTGTGTGTGTGTGTGTGTGTGTGTGTGTGTGTGTGTGTGTGTGTGTGTGTGTGTGTGTGTGTGTGTAAGCGTAATTCATCCAGTTTCCACCAGCTTTTAACCCTCTAACTCTTATGGCCTTTTCTTTCAGTTTAATATAATTACGTGGAGAACTTACGTAGGATGAGATAACATTACCAGCAAAATGTGTAATGGATTAGTTGAAATCTTCGCGTATTTGCAGTTTTATTCGTGTTCAGTTACGTTTGGTTAGAATTGAATAGGCACTCATGCAGATAGAGGATGCCATTGTGTCATCAACAGGGACGGAGTTAATTACACTTAGCAAACAAGAGTAAGTGTAATTCGGAACGAGTAACTCTGAAACTAGACTGAAACTGCCGCGGGTTTAAGGAAGTTAACGTAGCTCTGAGGAGATCTGGGGCAAGGAAGACGAGATGAGAGAACCCACGCCGTCACTACCATCACGAAGGCACGCAACTCAAAACAAGGTGGTGGATATTGGTGGTGGTGATGGTGGTGATGGTAGTAGTGGTGGTGGTGGCAGGGATGGAAGATCGAAAGGCAGAATAATTAACAAATCTATAAGGTAAAAAAAGAAAGGAAAGGGAAAAAAGGAACGAAAGAGGAATATAGAAGACAGACAGAAAATAAGACAGGCAGACAGACGAAGAAAAGAAAGAGATAAAGAGAAAAAAGTAAGAAAGAGATCAAGAAAAAAGAGAGAAAAGAAGGAGAGAAAGAGAAAGAAAATCTTGTAAAGGAGGATGAAGGATTCTCAAGGTCATAGCAGGTGAAGGTCAGGGCGGCGTCCCTCAGCCCAGCTCCAGAGGCACGTGTGGTGTTGATCAGCTGTTCACACTCACGCACACCCAATCACAATAAAAAAGAAAAGAAAAACACGAAGCCGCTGCGCCAAACACGTAAGAAAACACGTCTGTAAAAATCCTCATCTTTCAAGCGCTAAGATACACACACACACACACACACGAGAGAGAGAGAGAGAGAGAGAGAGAGAGAGAGAGAGAGAGAGAGAGAGAGAGAGAGAGAGAGAGAGAGAGAGAGAGAGAGAGAGAGAGAGAGAGAGAGAGAGAGAGAGAGAGAGAGAGAGAGAGAGAGAGAGAGAGAGAGAGAGAGAGAGAGAGAGAGAGAGAGAGAGAGAGAGAGAGAGAGAGAGATCCGCACCCAACATCTTCTCTAAAAGCATCTCCACGTAGCTACAAACTTACTACACACACACACACACACACACACACACACACACACACACACACACACACCATGGTAACTTGAAATAATGGTTCAAGGAGAAAATAAATTAAAAGGAAGGCGCCAGACAGCCAATTTCAGCTGCGTTTTCTTTACACAGACACAAGCACGGGAAGTCTAGTCTATGATCAAGGAAAATTATAAAAAAAGATCTGTGTAATTCATCAAAGTTTAACCCCTTGAATAGCATGATGCGTTTCCATATTCATTCTGCTTACTATTTGGTGATTTTATGCAGCTTCAGAAACTTATGTGGGGACGAAAATAGTGGAGACTGACCATTAATCTTCTGACCTTCATAGACTCTTCCTAAAATGGTCTAACCGGGCACAAATCTCAAGGCAAAAATGTGTCCCTGTATTGAAGAGGTTAATTCCACACGCAAAGATTTCCTCATTGAAAAAAATACACTCAAAATAACTCCAAGATGAATTCCTCCCATGGTAAAAGAAGCTATTGAATTGTATGCTACCCTAACGTAATCTAATCTAACCATTTTTGTAGGGAATTTTCTGGGAGCAAGTCTTGTCAATGGGATATCTATGAGACTTTTATGGCCCGTGGAAAAGAAATAAACAAGAATAGCACGAAATAAGTAAAAAAAAAAAAAAAAAAAGAGAACAAGAAAATAGAAAAAGTGGGGGTGGGATTGCCAGAAATGACGGTTCGTATTCACATTCATTAAACTGCGAACTATTCCAAACTCTCTGGTGAGCGACACGTATGGATCCGTTTACGTAATGTGAGTTAAATTTGGGACTGGATGAGTTGCGTACGTGGCTGTAAAAAGGCTCAGTCGTACAGCTCGCCATTGTGTTGGATTAGCAAAGTGGAAATCTGTTTGGAAGCATGATTTGATTTCAGACACAAAGGATTTAGTTTCTTTTATTTATTTAGAGTTTGGGGCCGATGTATCGCAGCTAAAAGTGAATACTGCAGCTTCAGGATTTCACACACTCACTGATATCGTCGTGGTACAGTGGAACCATGCGTGCTTTGGGATCCGAGAGGTCTCCAAGCTCACGGGTTCGAATCCTGTCCATGGTCTGAGTGTAGGTTGGGCTTCCTCACTCAAGGGAACGGTTTCCTAGCGGGTGGGCTTTGAGATAGGAGGTACCCTAAAAAATATCTCCTTTATCCCATAAATTCCCGTGAAAAGCCCACATGGTATAAAAAAAAAATAGTGTTAGGCAGTAAATGAATCTTTTTCTTTGCTTTATTATGATGGCTTGAAGATGTGCTAGGCCAAATCAATGAGCATTTCAATTCCTTTATGAAACCTTCCTTGAATTTTACCTATACAACTGCAGAGATTAGTAACCTATTCTGGTGATGTAAATAAAGCAAGATGGTTACGAAATGCTCATTAATAACCACAAACTTTAATTACATGTCAGCACAGATCAACAAATTATTCTCTCTCCCTCTATCTCTCTAGGTTGTAGAAGACTTTAGAGGGCAACGGTGGGGAGTGGGAGTGGGTGGCGGGGTGCTTCTGTGGGTCTAGGTAGAATAAAAGACGGGGAGCGGCGGGAGGAAGAGGTGCAGGGGACGCTCATTACCTCGCATTTAAATTTTGCTCGTCGAGATGGAGTCTTTTCATATATTAGCGTCGAGTGTGGCAAAGACAATATAATGCGACGGAAATATTTATTCAGACACATAACAGTAGAGATGTAGCAGGGAGGTTCATTAGAGAGAGAGAGAGAGAGAGAGAGAGAGAGAGAGAGAGAGAGAGAGAGAGAGAGAGAGAGAGAGAGAGAGAGAGAGAGAGAGAGAGAGAGAGAGAGAGAGAGAGAGAGAGAGAGAGAGAGAGAGAGAGAGAGAGAGAGAGTTGATATGAAACAAGTCATTTTTTTCACATGATGCTACTGAAAGAAACAGACGGAAAGAAAAATATCACAAACTACTAATGTAAAAATGCTTCTGCAAAGTTACAATAAAATCTCAGTAAATATTTCACAGGAATCACGAACGAGAGATAGGGAGGAAAAGCAACAATTTTGGCTTCTAAAACCAAATAACAATGATCAAAAAAAGAAAAAGAATAAAAAAAAAAAACACAAATGCTAGATATACATAATCCATTTCTGGCATTATCTTCCGTGACAACAGTACTTTTATCACATTCATCCCGACAATCATTACCTCACACTTTCTGCCAGCTCAGTGGGTTCATCTTGCTACTCAACCTGTTTTGTCTTCCGTGCTTCCTAATTCCAAATTCATGACTGACAGTGGCTTGAATACGAGACCTATCTTTAAGGCCACCATCTGCAAAAGGTCTTCACTCCTCCCTGACAACTGCTACACTTTTACGGTTTTTTAGCACTTCCTTCTCATTCTTAAGCTCTCTGATCGTGAAGAATCTCGCTCGTAGAGTTTTTCAAGGGGAGTATCAGCATATCACAAGACGTAAGATTGAAGAAATACACGGTGGGAGTGAGAGCGTTATGTTACTCGGCTATTATTCAGTACAGGTAAGGCCATTTTCTTATTAGTTCGCTAATCTGCAAATTTCCTCTTCGCTATAAGGTGATTTATTTGTGATACTTTCTGTTTTAATATTGTAATGATGTGTTACAGTGTATAGTGTGATTTTGAGTGAACTTTACATTGGTTCCTGGATTTCTCTTGGTAATTTTGACTTTTTTTATTCTGTTTGTTGATATTATGCTCAAGAATCAAGTTGGATCTCAAAATTAATGTAGTTACTCTAAGTTTACGTAAATGCTGCTTGTGGTCAATATCGATCTGTCTATCTATCTGTGGCTGCTATACGTTTGACTCATTGAGGGTAAAAGCAGATGAACAAAAAGATGTGATAATTTGAAGCTAATAACTACTTCTGCTCACGTCTCTCTCTCAGCGTGTTTCAGTTACTTATCTCCTGCACTTAAATGACTCAAACACACTTAACAGAAACATGCTAATTGCGCACACAAGATAGTTTCTACAGGTGGTTTCGTAATTGTTTTGATAATAATGTCTCATGGTACGTTTCGAGTGTTTTTTGAAGGACAGAATTGGAATTTATAATATCGGAAATCAGGGATCGTGGACAACATCAATTTCTCTCGTATTTTATGTTGAGCGTGTGTGTTGGGGGAAGGGGAGAGAGGGGGGTTCAGTAGTGACCTTTGTATCCTGTCGATGTCATGTGTCTATTTGGCGTCAGAAGTAATAGGCCACGAGTAGGCGAGCTCCACATTAGTACTGTTGTTGTTGTGTTCATGAAGTTGCTAATTGATGAAACGCTGCCACGGACGCGCTTCAATGCACAAATAAGTTCACATATTCTGTTTATTTTATGTTTTGCAGTGTTCAGCAAACTGTTGGGAATAAATACAATGCAAACGAAAATTTCCGGCAGTATAGATTGTGTATACTAGTGTGTGTGTGTGTGTGTGTGTGTGTGTGTGTGTGTGTGTGTGTGTGTGTGTGTGTGTGTGTGTGTGTGTGTGTGTGTGTGTGTGTGTGTGTGTGTGTGTGTGTGTGTTCAACTCCTGACGGTGAGGCTAACGTCTTGTTAAGCCTCTCCTACACATGCTGCCCTAGAGAGGCTCAGCTTGCCTTTACTGACTCTCTCTTCCTGCTGCCTCGCCCAACAAAACACGATCCGCTCAGACAACCTCCTAACGCTAACAAAGGCGAGTAAGGCAAACCAGCAGTGGCTTGAGGCAACTGAAAGGCATCTATTTTCTTGATAACAAAAAAATGCCACTAATTTAAGCTACGTATTAATGAGTCTCAATTCCGTAACAGTAATAGGAAGAAAGAGCAACAATATAATCTTGTTTTTGTGTTGATGATACTGGAAAACGTGCCTGTTCAAGGAAAAAAAGTATTACAGATTTAAATGTATTATTACCACATACATATTATAGAATCAAAACAAAATATCAAGGAAAACACTTATTAAATTATCTTCTCTTTGAATTTCCAGCTGTTTTTCTGATTAATAATCCTGAAAAACCTACGCTACGGTTTCAGCAGGAATGTGGCGAATTCTTGACTCTCCCCAGCATTCTGACCAACGAAGTGAGAATCGATGGGATCTGCCTGACGACGAATCTTTTCTTTTCCTATTGATTCCCGGGAGCGCGAGAAGAGATGGAAATCAGTGAGCGAGACTGAGACGCAGGAGGGACTGACTGCCTGCAAGCTTGGTCCATTAGTCCTTCAGTGCAGCCTTCTCCGTAAACCTTCGGCATGGTCAGGCTCAGATAGTCCAGTGTGGCCCGGAAGAAAAGCCATCATCGGTAAGAAAAGCTACTGGAGTTAAGTGTACGAAAGTGAATGGAGAGGAAGGGTAGTGAATGGAACTACGTGAAAGTGAGTCACTGCAAATATATCTTCACCTTTCGCCTTTTTGATGTGATGTATCTTTTCTTTTCTTTAATCGTTATTCGTCACTAACTGCTTTATAAGGGCCAAACAGTATACTGGTGATCATTTCCTTGTTTGGGTGAATATTCCTTATGAACTACACTGTTGCTACTACCACCACCTGCACCACAATCACCACTATTATGACTACTACTATAAACTACATTGAAATCTTAAAATCTTAATAGACTTTGTATTTTGCATAACAACAATCAGTAGAATAATTAATCCTACACATGGCGAAATAATCACGTTTTTGTTATTAACCCTCCATATAATTAGTTGCTTTTCTGTCATATGAACGTCCTTCCACTGTCAGATCACTCTCGTCTCTGCACAGGTCTCCCTTTTTCTTATAACCTATTCATCCCAGTAATATTCTTTTCTTTTTTAGTTTTGCCATCCTGTTCCTTTAATTTTCTCTTGCTGTAAATATCAAACACATAAAAGAACATAATAAGAACACAACAAAACTAAAAAGATGTCTTCTTCAGAAAACACGAGTCAATTTTCATTCCCAACTTCTCTTTACTAACCCCCACCACCATACAAATCAAGCTAAAAATAACGACGCTCTCTTTAAATTACACACTAATAAACTTTCTCTGCTGCACTCGCTCATTTGATTTTACTTTACTTCATTTTTCGTCCAGTGTAAAACGAAGGAAAAACAGAACTTGCCTTTGATTACGAGCAGGAGAGTGAGCAAACCGAGACATAAACTTCCTGGTGCCCATCACGGTGAGAACAGACAGTCACCAAGGGAAGCGTGCATCACCATCACACTACAGCCGACTGACGTTAAGGTGTTCATATACAAATGGCTCCTACAAAAACATATACCATTTTACTTGAAGTATATCAAGAAAAAAATAAAATGTGGAGTCCCCGAAGTACCCTTAAGCTCCTCCACGCGTGAATAGACGAACAATAAAATGTGTTATTATGCTGGCGGGCAGGGATAGCCGGCGGTGGTGGTGATCTGGTGTGTGTGTGTGTGTGCGTGTGTGTGTGTGTGTGTGTGTGTGTGTGTGTGTGTGTGTGTGTGTGTGTGTGTGTGTGTGTGTGTGTGTTCACTGTTCACTGTTTGATCTGCTGCAGTCTCTGACGAGACAGCCAGACGTTACCCTACGGAACGAGCTCAGAGCTCATTATTTCCGATCTTCGGATAGGCCTGAGACCAGGCACACACCACACACCGGGACAACAAGGTCACAACTCCTCGATTTACATCCCGTACCTACTCACTGCTAGGTGAACAGGGGCTATACGTGAAAGGAGACACACCCAAATATCTCCACCCGGCCGGGGAATCGAACCCCGGTCCTCTGGCTTGTGAAGCCAGCGCTCTAACCACTGAGCGTGTGTGTGTGTGTGTGTGTGTGTGTGTGTGTGTGTGTGTGTGTGTGTGTGTGTGTGTGTGTGTGTGTGTGAGTGTGTGTACTTTGCAGGCTATAAGGAAATGAGAAACAACGGAAAACGGACCATTATAAAGTTGTCAGTAAGAAAAAATAAAATAAGAAGGCAGATGCACCACATGGGAGCGTTTCTTTTATTTTATCTATACTGTCTAAAAGAACGGTTTGACTGAAAGCTCCCCACCCCCCCATAGATGTGAAGCATATTCCTTACATTGACAGCTGGAGTGGATGAGAAAAAAAAAAACTGGCGAGGACTCAGAACGTCTAACTTCATGGAAACTGTTTTTGTTAGGGATGAGATGAGAAGTTTCTAGTTTAGATTATAAATAAAGGACAGAACCGAGGATATTCAGTATAGAGAAAAGGTGGATAGTTGAGTGTCAGTGAGGAAGAGGGAAGAGCTGTCTGGAAGCTTGCCTGTATAAATGTATTCTTAATCCCTTCAGTACTGGAACGCATTTCTACCTTGAGTTTTGGGTATGATTAGACGATTTTATTGACATGAGGAAGTGTGTATTGAGGTTAGAAGATTAATTGCCGCAGTCTTCAATATTTTAATCCCTACATGAGTTTCTGAAGCTGTATAAAATCACTAAATTGTAGCCAGAATGAATAGGAACACGTGTCGCGGTACTGAAGGAGTTAAGCTCAATAAATAATGGATGACGCTTAATATACTACTCTGATAACATTCACCACCACAGCATCCTACTTATCGTAAATGACACATAGATATTTGTAATGTGTCAAAGGAAAAAGTGTAAGGCATCACATACCATTCACCTGCGTTACTATATACCAGGGGCCAATCTGCTACCTGTCTTTCGTATGGTGAGAGGCGGGGCAATACAGGGGCAGGGGGAGGGAACACCGGCCAATACTGGTGTTATAGCAGCCACCCACCCAGCATGGTTCTCGGGACAGTGGTGACAGAAAACAGAAACCACACGGAAAGAAATGAAGCAAGAAATAATACAAGAAGTGAGGAATTAGTATCACTGGGTATTGTAATCGTTGGTGTGTAAGAAATGATTATATTAATTACATTGTTATTTTTTTTATGTTTGATATTTGTTTATAGACAGACCATTATCTTCAATGCACCTCTTCAAAATACCCTCATATGTGCACAATTTTTCAATACACCATAATTCCTTTACCGTTCTTCATCTGCAGTTTTCTTCACGCATTTCTTCTATTGATTTTTTTTTTTTTACCAAACATTCGCTCACGTTGTCATTAATTCTCTCCACCACTCCAGCATTCCCACATCTCGCATTCTCACACAGTCATTCTCCCTACCCCCCTCACACATCTCACCACATTCCGCCACGATCATCCTCATCCTCATATACTTCTTTTTTCACCGGCGAGGAGGGCTTGGGGCTTCACACATCCTCAAAGATTTTTAATACGTTTTAACCCAATGGTGCCGCGAAGCTTCCCGGCCCACGCCCCTGCCTTCCTCCCTTTCATACCTTCCAGCCTGATTGCCTTTCATAAGTCTCTTTCATGGAGATATTCTTTCGCTCCTTCTGTTTTTTTCTCTCTCTTCTCTCCCATCACCAAGGACACAATGGGGTGACTGGCGGTGTGTGACTATGGAGACGAGAGATGGAGTTCGTGTCTTGGCCAGTATTAAGAAGCTTCCCATTCACTTTAAGTTTAGTTCAGTTATTGGTTTGGTATTGATGGGGAAATCATATGGTTGCTATTAGGGTAGATATTTGCTTCAATGCATTTGGTTATCTTCATATCAGAGTGCTTAGCTTTTTACTGACTTAGACTGATGTTGAATTAAGATGATATATAACCCGCGCAATTGTGACTTAAGACAGTAATTTTTTTTTCGAATCTTTTCCATTTTCTTTCAACCTATTTTTCACTATGACGGGAAGGGTCACAGCAAGCCCTCAAGTATCATAACTCCTAATACTGACAACACGAACAGGTCAATAGCCGTGTAAGTACGTAGCTGTGAGTTATGTAGGCTAAAGAACAAAGATAATAACAGAAAAATGTGCATGGTTGAATAATAAATCACCCTAATATGGCTTTTCTTTGCCTGATTACACGTTACAAGTGGTGGTCAATTCTTTACGTGGCGTGATTTATGCGCCCTCAGCGGTGTATATTTAAGCCTCACTCGCCTCACAGGGAACGAATCAATCGGCACTACACGGGAAAAAGAATAGCAATTTGTATATTCAGAGAAGAATTCAAAACAAGGGTTCAGGCCCCAGGATTTGAATGAGCCTTGGAAAAAAGTTGGATTAAAAACAACATTGAAATAAATGCCATATGAAAAGAATATACTGGAAAAAGTGCCACTGGAAAATAAGTCATACACTTTTGTCTTGTGTTATGTTAGATTAGTTGAGGAACATTTTTGCCTTTGTCTGAAATGTGGCAATTTATCTTACGCAGAAAAATGGCCTCCTTTTTTTTTCTTATAACCTTTTTATTTCAGTAATATCTTTTTCTTCTTTAGTTTTTGCCATCCTGTTCTTTAATTTTCTCTTACTGTACATATCAAACACACAGAGAACATAATAAGAACACAACAAAACTAAACAGCAGTATCTTGACGTGCAACACCGGAAATATAGGAGAAAATAGAAAAATGGCCTCAACTTTTTCCTCTCGATCAGTTTTAATGAATACAAATCAGGAATAAAAGAAAAATATAAACGAAACCACATCACATTAACGTGCAACTCTCTTAACACAGTGTCAAACAAAATTCAAGACACATTCACCCTTGCAAGAGTTCCTGGCAGAGTATGAAGCCAAACGTGCGCCACATCACCAGCCCCGCCAGACCAACACCTCGCCACACCGCTTCTAAAGGTTCAAAGAAATGGTAATGTGAGAGAGAGAGAGAGAGAGAGAGAGAGAGAGAGAGAGAGAGAGAGAGAGAGAGAGAGAGAGAGAGAGAGAGAGAGAGAGAGAGAGAGAGAGAGAGAGAGAGAGAGAGAGAGAGAGAGAGAGAGAGAGAGAGAGAGAGAGAGAGAGAGAGAGAGAGAGAGAGAGAGAGAGAGAGTCAGGGTTGCACTGCTTATCATTCCGCAAACAAAATATTTCACCAGGTGTGCGGCGTTCCCTCCTGTACGGTGGTCGGCCTGCAGGGAAAGGCAGTGTTGGTGGAGCAAAATAAAGCTTGTCAGAATCTTTGCTTCGTCCTCGTTCTAGATGGTTTCCTGATTAATGCTGGTCGGTGTGTGAAATTTCCCCATGAACATTCCATCTTATCATGCTAAACTGAGTCATGTTAGGTTAGATCTCAGAAGTTGATTATGGAGAATACCTTGCTTTGAGTTTTCACGTTGGAATCTTTACGAGAGCAGTTTATATAAAAGCAAGTCATTCATTATTGTTCCCTTGGTTACGTTGCGCGTGTCGAAGGTTAACATGAGAGGTTCCCGTGCATTATGGCAATACTGCTGCCGGAATTCTTTAAAGGTTTTCAGCTCTCATTAACAGTGTTTTCAAAGGGCACACTGGTGATTAGTCCGATGAGCACCATTTTTTCCTCCAATGATGGTGCAGAATCTTTCAAACTCCAGCTTATTAGGTTCATGAATGCATCCTTGAAAACCAATGCAATTCCTACAAAAAGCCGCTCTAAAAAATGACGTGAATGCTGTTAGAATAAATGACTTAGATTAATATTTTGTATCATATAGGTACAGCATATTAAATTATATCACAAGGCGATTTTAGAACGTGCACTTCAAGAGAACTCTACGGGCGTATACCGAGTTCTACCTTAAACAGCCAGCGACTGCCGGCAGCTCAGCCCATTGCGAACGCCCCAATTACGTCCTTCGTTACCATACCGTTCATATTTGGCAGAGATGGCGAGGCACAGGGAGTGATGCATGCATGACTTCATAGTGGGACAAAACATTCTGTGTGGATGGTAATTAAAATGTTGTGTATCACTGGACGAGGTGTGTTGAAAAGTCGCGTGTTTATGTACAAAAATATACGCGTTTCGATGCTACAACATTCTGGAATGGAATAAAAACAGTATGTAACTTTTCACTTTCGTTTGTACAACTGCGTTCTTTTTAATAACTTCCTCACTGATATATAATGCATACATTATAGAATATTCAAGCTAACACTCTAATGTATACAACAATAATGATTTCACGATACATAAAACAGTTATTCTATGAAAGACTAACGGCAAAACAGAATTATTTCACACTAGTTTTTCGGAAAAGCATCAAAAGTGATATAGTGATAATGCAGTGATACGTACAGATCCCTCACCACACAGGGACAAGCGGGTCAGGAAACACATAGGAAGCCGATGAGGGACATTGACAGCGTTATGCAGACAAGGCAACACCTCTGTCCCACGCCGCCTGTCGAGAGTGAACAAACATACCTCTCATCTCACCAACAAGTGGCCTACATCCTCATCATCTCTATCCACCATTTTGAATTGCTCAGCTAAGACAAATTGGTCGACATCATATACTTAGAGGTAAAATACCGCAGCCATTAGAACAAAGACGTGAAATCATTGAGTAAAATAGAATGTGACTCTCTTCTTTCTAAGAATTCCCGGACCGTCAGTGATTTCAACGTGGTGCTCGCTGCGATAAAAGTGAACCCAGATGCCAGGCGCGCCCAGGACGCTCGCCCTTCATATTAAAGGCTTCCTCCAGTGACGGCGAGCGGCAGTCCACCTGAAATGTCAGACTCCCCGCCAAGGCCAAGAGCCAGTGGTTCCTTTGGTGCCGAGGTTTCTTTCCCAACATCCACCCCTCAAGAGAACCTCCCCGTTATCCCGCCCCACCACTGCTTTCTACCTGGCGGCAAGGGGGGACGGGCGGCTGTGTTGCTAGGGAGGAGAGAAACACTAAAACACCAAAGCACCAGCCTTCAAAAGAGCTCTATGTTGACACGAGTGATGGCGGTCACGGAATTCTTGGAAGCACGGACGGGCGAGGTTGCATTTATGCATGCATTCGCGCCAAGCAAACACACACACTACAAACTACACACACACACACACACACACACACACACACACACACACACACACACACACACACACACACACACACACACACACACACACACACACACACACACACACACACAGTGGCTAAAAGTAACAAAATCCAAAGACCTAATCCTTCGTACCAACAAGGCTGCAATATAATGAATGGAACAGAAGGAACAACTTACTAAGCGCTGACAGTGACTTTCCGTGAACTAATAATACCTGGTCTATGTTGACGTGTGACCTTCATTGCAACATCTTACACAAGTTATGAGACGCAAGAACAGGCTAAAGAAGCACTATATTAGTTCCACCTTCGGTAAATTTGCCAAATATTACTTAGTTCAAATATTGTAAAGTTAAGAATTCTTCTATAACAAAAAAAAAAAAAAAAAATATGGATACTCAAATTCTAAAGCCATAAACTATAACTCAACATATGATAGCTTGGATTTACAGAAGTGCGTGTTACCAGCAGTGCACACAATTTTGAAACAACTCACGAGCACCTCCCATCCACGTGACAGCGAATCCTATACACGCACTTAGCCGTGAGAAATGAGGTTACTGATGACAAGGAAGGAGGTAATGATGGGGGAGTGCGAGGCAATGCAGAACTACAAAGGTGTCGTGACTGTACGTGCCTGCCCTTGTGTCTTTGAGAATTGGCATGGCGGAGTGTTAGGGTTGAATGGATGGTGTGTGAGTGCATGAGTGGGAAGGCTTATTACTTCCTTAGCTGCATATATCACACTCTCCGCGAGGAATGCGAGGCGGGTTGGTGTTCTTGGTAGTCTGAAAGCATATTAGCACACCGCCAAGCCATATATAATCTTGATGAAGAAAAAATAATAGTAGTATAATAAAAAAAAAGCTGTGTGTAGTAGTAATAGTAGTAGTAGTAGTAGTAGTTTTCAAGGCAGTACATTATTATTTTCAAGATATAAATAGTTATGACCAAGAGCGTTTCCAGTAGCGCAAGGCAACCGAGAGAAATTTCTTCCTAATGCGCCTCAAGTGAAAGATGAGAAGCATAAGTGGACAGAGGGAAGGCAGACACACGCACGAAGGCAGAACAAGAAAGAGACAGGCTGACTGACGCAAACAGACATTAGTAAATCGGTGGAAGGGAAGAATGGACAGCTAAACTGACAACTAGAAACGAAAGTACAAATTCACACACACACACACACACACACACACACACACACACACACAGAGAGAGAGAGAGAGAGAGAGAGAGAGAGAGAGAGAGAGAGAGAGAGAGAGAGAGAGAGAGAGAGAGAGAGAGAGAGAGAGAGAGAGAGAGAGAGAGAGAGAGAGAGAGAGAGAGAGAGAGAGAGAGAGAGAGAGAGAGAGAGAGAGAGAGAGAGAGAGAGAGAGAGAGAGAGGCATTTTCTTAACATGAAAAATACCGCATTAAGAGATTGAAGGAAGCTTTAAAGGATAACTGCTATAAAAAATAATAGAAAAAAGGAAGCAAGGGTAATGTAATGAGGGATAAAACACACAAGACGTAATGAATGGCTTGAGTAATACTTTGAATGGCTGATGTAATTATGAGGGAAAGGGGAGAAAAGGGAGAAAACCTAATGAGAGAGAGAGAGAGAGAGAGAGAGAGAGAGAGAGAGAGAGAGAGAGAGAGAGAGAGAGAGAGAGAGAGAGAGAGAGAGAGAGAGAGAGAGAGAGAGAGAAAGAGAGAGAGAGAGATAAGAAAGTAAGAAGCCCTTAAAACAAACGACTGATGGGTGAAAGGGATGAAAGACAGAGTATATGGAACAACAGGTTTAAAGATAACAATAATACAATAAACACACACGTGG
The DNA here is from genome assembly GCF_017591435.1 of Portunus trituberculatus. Classification (NCBI taxonomy): domain Eukaryota; kingdom Metazoa; phylum Arthropoda; class Malacostraca; order Decapoda; family Portunidae; genus Portunus; species Portunus trituberculatus. Next base: position 13,789,223 of record NC_059268.1, on the reverse strand, counting down.
AAATCACTCAACACTGCGCTAACTGTCATTTTAGAACAATATGAAGCGTAGTGTTTTTAATGATGGTTTAATTCTCATTCCCTGCGGCCTTGACCTTGAGAGAGAGAGAGAGAGAGAGAGAGAGAGAGAGAGAGAGAGAGAGAGAGAGAGAGAGAGAGAGAGAGAGAGAGAGAGAGAGAGAGAGAGAGAGAGAGAGAGAGAGAGAGAGAGAGAGAGAGAGAGAGAGAGAGAGAGAGAGAGAGAGAGAGAGAGAGAGAGAGAGAGAGAGAGAGAGAGAGAGAGAGAGAGAGAGAGAGAGAGAAATATACCTCCATTCATGGGCTCATGTTTACAGCAAATGTATTTCCTTTCTGTTTAGTCTTTGTTGGTTTAATGTCATACACAAAAAATCATGAAAAAATGAAGGCAAATGAGAGAAAGAAGGAAAACTGTATGAAATATAGTGATGAAACACTAAACATACACCGAAACCAGAAAAAAGGGGGAATGAAAAAGGAGAAAATGGTGCATCTACATCAAATAACATTAACCATCAACTTCATAAAGACCAACACGGCGAGATGATAACGTCACAGATACAACCAGGAGTGAAAAACAGACACTAAAAACATAACGTTGTCTAGCCCCAAAAACAGGAAAAGGAGGGAAAAGCAAGAGATGCACCTAAAACAAACAAAGGAGTTAGCTATCAACTTCACAAGACCAACAAGGCGTGATAATAATGTCATGGATACAGCCGCGAGAGCTTTCCAACGCCGCCAGGAATAAACTCGGGCGGGTTTACAGCAGCGGCCGCGCCTGAGAACACCATGACAAGACAAGGCAGCGAAACTAAGGCTTGTATTCTGAAACACTTTACTCTCTCACCATCACTACTTTCCAAAGGCTTCTACTTGAAGATACTCATGTTTTTAAAGATATTTCTATAGTTTCTGTGATGGATCAGCAAGATTTTTAGTTTATTTTTAAGAGAAACTGTCTTGAAAACCCGTCTAGTCTTTGTGGCCTTGGAAAATTGTTGAGGTGAGAGAGCAAGCTGGTTCTGAATAAGAGCGTAAAACAGCGAGAGTCCCGTACACTTGTTGTGGGCAGCCAAGGCACGACTGGCGGGGAAAAAGATGGCCGCTACCTTTGAAGGAGTTAAAGGGATGAGGATGATAAACTTTCCTCTAACATGACTCGTCCCTCCCTTTCTGTAGTGTACTCTTCCTCTTTCGCAGGACCACTTTTGCTTCCCTCTCTATCTCTCTTTCTTTGTGCTTCTCTATCTGTGTGTGTGTGTGTGTGTGTGTGTGTGTGTGTGTGTGTGTGTGTGTGTGTGTGTGTGTGTGTGTGTGTGTGTGTGTGTGTGTGTGTGTGTGTGTGTGTGTGAAGGAAGCACCATATAATGCACAACAAAAGAAGCAGAGTGTTGTGTCGCCCCTCTTCGTTTATGAGTTTCCTTCCTCCTTCCCACCACCTCCTCCCTCTTTCCCTCTCTCTCTAGTTGTTGTTTATCTTTTGCCAGCACAGTGACTGACGTGGGCTCTTGCCTGCAGCAGCACACCTGAGCTGCCCTCTGTAACAAAAGAAAGGGTTATCTCGTAGGTCGCTCGTGGACAAGGTTTATCAGTGCGGACACAAGGGCATGTCTGACTACGGTGTATGTTCTCCTTCTCTCTCTCTCTCTCTCTCTCTCTCTCTTTACCCGGCACGCTCCCGCCCCTTTCTCAATCCCAGGTCCCCCTTCCCTTTCTCTCTCCCTATTATTTATGAGCCCATATATTTGGCCCCATTTTATCTTAGGTTCGTTCCCGTGTCTGATTTCCCTATTATGTGTGTGTGTGTGTGTGTGTGTGTGTGTGTGTGTGTGTGTGTGTGTGTGTGTGTGTGTGTGTGTGTGTGTGTGTGTGTGTGTGTGTGTGTGTGGCAGGTAGGAACATTGTGGAGAGAGAAAAATAAATGAACATAAAGAGAAGATGAAGTAAGAGAAACAGACAACAGTAAGAGAGAGAGAGAGAGAGAGAGAGAGAGAGAGAGAGAGAGAGAGAGAGAGAGAGAGAGAGAGAGAGAGAGAGAGAGAGAGAGAGAGAGAGAGAGAGAGAGAGAGAGAGAGAGAGAGAGAGAGAGAGAGAGAGAGAGAGAGAGAGACGCGCTGTTCAACTTCATAAAATAATTAATGAGTTTTCACGCGCGTACACACACACACACACACACACACACACACACACACACACACACACACACACACACACACACACTCTCTCTCTCTCTCTCTCTCTCTCTCTCTTTCTCTCCATATTGACAAACCCTCGATGCTTTTACCCACGATAAACATTTTCCTGGTCTGTATGTGCCTCGGTCCACGGATGCATTTTTTTTTAACATCCATGGTAAAATTATGTGTCCATTTCTGCATATCAAAGTCCTGTTCCCTACCCACTCTCTCTCTCTCTCTCTCTCTCTCTCTCTCTCTCTCTGTATGAATGTATGTGTTTATGTACGTATGTATGTTTGAATGAATTGATGAATAAGTGAAAGATGAATCGGTGAATGGAGTCCTACACGTATACAGGAAAGTCATTCACGTATTTACGCAAGTCTTCACAGGTTCTTCACTTTCTTCAAACTTCAAACTCACCTACGTAAATACGACGAAATTCTCACTTTAGTACATTTCGCGCGTGGAACAGAGAGGAACAAAGTAAGAACAGAGTGTGTGTGTGTGCGTGTGTGCGTGTGTGTGTGTTTAGTTTGCGTGTGTTTATATGTGTGTGCTGGTGTGCTTTTGCGGTCTAGTGATGACAAAGTTGTATTCTCTGCAGATGGCTTTCCTAACAGCACTCCCGACGCGAACCCAAGCCGTGAGAACCTCAAAGTGTTAGTACTGCCACGCCTCACTTCCACCGGCCTTACCTCAGGGACTAGTGGCCTTGAGGAGCTTAAGTCGACCAAGCAGCGGCCAAAGGGAGCATTACTACTAGTCGCACTGCTCGGAAACACGACGCCACACACTTTAAGCTAGGTGAAAATGCCCCGTCAAACAGAAAGGTGGTCTGGGTGGAAGGAGGAAAGTGTGTGTGGATGGTATACTGTGGAGGGAATATGGAAATGATGTAAATGTTTCTGTTTGGTTAGTTAATGAAACTAATTGTCAAACTGGAGGCACAAGAGCAAATATATGACCAATAGATATCACACGCCAATGAGTCAAGGGAAGGTACCAAGGACAGCAACATCCAGGCTTAGAAGTTCCCAATGCTTCTATCTACTACTATTCTTGTGTTTCCTTATTTTTCTCCTGTTTCTACGTCGTCTGAAATCACCACAATTTGTCAAAAGGAAACTACAAGAGCAACAAAAGCCAAGATAGGAAAATACACTGAAACTGAACTCTAGTGTATGTACGTAGGAAACAATCCACTCATGTATATAGAGAGACAGAGAGATAGCAAGAGTGTACTGGTGGTGGTGACATTGGTGATGATGGTGGTGATGGTGGCAGCTTGGAGGTGTCGCAACAACAACCCTAAGGATCCAGCAGGTACAGAGATGGCAACCTACGTCTCCTTTGATCTCCAGAACCTAATTACCTTGTTCTCGTCAGACTCGTTCCCTGCTGTTTTCAGGTCGGCCATTCCTCACCTTGATTTATACCTTGTCTGTCACTGTCCTTTGCTTTTCCTTCTTTCACCCTCCGCGACATGGTAGGGCCAATTTGAGTCTCATGCAAGTGTGTGTGTGTGTGTGTGTGTGTGTGTGTGGTCTGGTATAAGTTATTATAATTTTGAGAACGTTTTCATGATTTTAGTGATAGTTTGATAAAAAAAAATATACTAATAAAGAAAAAATCATGAGAACACGAGTAAAAATATCTGTGGCCTTTTAAAATAGTCCTGTGTGTGTGTGTGTGTGTGTGTGTGTGTGTGTGTGTGTGTGTGTGTGTGTGTGTGTGTGTGTGTGTGTGTGTGTGTGTGTGTGTGTGTGTGCTGACTTAAACTCACCCCAATAGCCTCAGGGAGTGATCTAATCTGGTCTGGTCTGGTCTGGTCTGGTGGTCCCCGAAGAGTAGGCATTAATAGACTATCCTACCACCGATCGATTAGGAACACACACTATTTCATCCACGTCAAGGGGATTACCGTGCGGGGTTGATATTGACCGTCACGAACACATGCATGCCTGAGCCGCCTCGACGCGTGTCCGTCACCATTACCTCGCAGCCCCCCGCCACCAGGTAACAAGGTAAGAGGGCGAGGGTGAGGAAGCGTGTGCATAAAGAAAGTGAGGTGCCGGGGTTAGGTATAAGAGTGTACATTTCTGTGGAGGTCTTACGCAGGTGGGAAATAAGTAGGGCGGGTAGCAGTAAGGTAAGGTAAAGTAGGTGAGTGGATGTAGGTGAGTGTGTGATGTCTGGCCAGTGAATGGGTGGTGCTTCTAGTGGTTGTACTGTAGTGTGGTGTGATATGGTGACTATGTGTGGTGATTAAGGGTTTTTCTTATTACTGTCATGCGAAAAACTAATAAAACGAATTAAAAAAAAGAATATTGGAACAGCAAAAATGATAATGAAAATAAGGGTGATGGGGTGATGATAATGATAAATGATAATGACGACAATGATAAACTCACAATATCAAAAGTCCATTAACACCTACTAGCTTTCCTTTTCTAACTCCAACACAAGCTAGTGGTTCTAACTCGTACGGAAACCAATCAATAACTCAGACGCCACACCCACGACAAAGCACTAACCTGATTCGCGTGCAATACAATACCTGAGGGGGCAGGATAGAACGCATCCTGACAGCACCTAATTGGCAACATGAGGGAGCTCTTTACCCTTTGATTATTGTGATTTTTCCTTATTTACTGGCAGAAGTCAGAGAATCATTTTAAAACACACCACTTTATAGCACAGGAGTTAGTCGAATAGTTCTGGTCTTTCAATACCTATAGTTTCTTAGTCATTACCGCTTACATAAAGGGAATCACAGAATTTCCATGACTAAAGAATATCACCTGAATTTAACCTCTTCAGTACCATGACACGTTTTAATATTTATTCTGCTTACTATTTGGTGATTTTATACAAATTCAAGAACTTATGTGATGAGAATAGTAAAGACTGTGGCTATTAATCTTCTGACCTCCATAAACCCTTCCTAATGTTAATAAAATCGTCTAATCATACTAAAAACTTATAGTAAAAATGCGTCTCGGTATTGAAGGGGGTTAAAAGACGCACGAAGATCGCCCCTCTGATTCCGTAACCTCCTCAGGACTCAAGTGTAATGAAGCCTCGAGTCTCCGTGCTTTATTTCTCATTTTGACGCATGGATCGCAACTCATTACACTGTGTTCTATCTTCTTTACAGCATCACACTTCACCTCCTCACTCTTCTGCTCCTCCTTCTTTCTCATCATAATAACCTTTCTGCCGCTGCTCTCTTTACTCTTCTTAAAGTCTCCCCCCCTCTGAACTTTCAACATCCTTTTCAATTCCCTTTCCTAGGCGTTCCATCTTCCTCCTCTTGTGAAGACCTCCCCTTCTTGGCGGGCTGCCCACAAACACGCCAGGGTCAAAGGGCGCGAGAAACCCTAACACACCAGGAAGAGGAGAAATCAGCAGTAATAACCTCTCCTTCCCTGACTTCGTGATGAAAAGGTGAGGCGAGCAACGCAGGAATGAAGCGAGAGGGAAGAAAAGATCGAAGGCCTTGATGGAAGATTAATATATGGCAGGGTCAGGTGAGTAGAGTACCCGTATTCACCTTTCTTTCCTGTCTTGGGTTTTTTTCTATAGAATGAAGGTGGTGGAGAAATGTTTGTTGGTCGTGATTCTTTTTTTTTTTTTTTTTACCCGAGTATTCTTTATCTTTTTCTTTCTCTCTCTCTCTCTCTCTCTCTCTCTCTCTCTCTCTCTCTCTCTCTCTCTCTTAATAATTAATAGTTGGCAAAATAAAAGTTAATAGAAGTAAAAGGATGATCGTTTTGCCTTATGTAATTAGTTTCGTTTGGATATCTCACGCAAGAACACACACACACACACACACACACACACACACACACACACACACACACACACACACACACACACACACATTTTCACTTTTCAATGTTATTTTCCTTCTTTACTCTCCATCTACCTCACTATGACTACCACCATCACCACCACCACCACCACCATCAGCACCACTACCGCCCCATCCCTCCTTTCGCTCCATCAGCTCTGTTCTTCGCCTGTCAGACCTCAACTCAGCGTTCTTAGTCCGCAAATGAAGACGCGAGAAGTTTGGAAGTCAGCCAACAGTGAGCCGACCGAAACTGGACGGAGACGAAGAGGTGAGGCGGGGAAGGCAACGTGTTTGTGAGGGAGGAAAGCTGGAGGGAAGCTGGAGGGAAGCGGGAGGCAAGAGGGAGGGGCGTAAGAGGGGTGAGAGAGTGGGGGATTTATCGCATATATTCAAGAAAAGAATTTTACTTTTAACTCTTAATTTTCTTTTTCCTTTTGGGTGTAATAAAATGTTGACGTTGTGGTTGTTAACAGAAAAAAGAAAGAGAAGATTAAGATATCAAAACTATTGATACCAAGTACAAAAAAACAAATAATAAGGTTAATCATATAAACTACACCAACCGTCACAGTCTCACGCATAAACAAGGAGCTAATGATGTTACTGCTCCTACTCTTGTTGCTGCTGGCTTTCCTTTATTTTTTTTTATATTTTTTTTCCTTTCCACGTGAATGGGAGACTTGCCAAGGGGCGCGGAGCAAATTTAGTATAAAAGAAATTTTGTTAAGGGTCGCTCATAAAAGCCAGAAAAAGAGAGCAGCGTCAGTTGAGCTCCGGGGCCGTCGTGGCACTCCTCTTTGTAAGTGGCCCGGGTCTTTAGGGAGCAGAAAACGGAGCATGGCGTATCATTTTTAACTTTCCCCGTGATAAGGATGAAGGAGTGAAGGTGCTAGTTATCCCGTGCATTACTAAAAGCTGCAGAGTAGGGATGGAAGCGAGAAGACAGTTTTATGCATAGGGAGAAGCCATGCAATGAATACTGTAATGAGAGTGAGTTTAAGAGACACCAAGGGATGCAACACAGCAGCGGACACGGAGGGGCTAAAGATGTGTTGCTGGACTGGTGAGGGCTGGATCATCAGGCGTATATATGTTGATTCCGGTGTGTTTCTGTGCTGTATGTATGAAGGTCTGAGCATATATAACGTTTGAGTGATAAGGTTCCCATGTCCGTTGTTGTTGTTGATGTTGCTGTGGTTTCTCCTTTGGATATTACTTTAAGTGTGTAGAAAGTAGCTAATTCTCATCAAAGGCTTGATTAATGTTATCTTAAAAAAAACAAAAAAAAACACAATATTTACAGTAACAACAACAACAACAACAACAATACTTGCCGCCACCACCATCACCACTACTACTACTACTACTATTACTACTACTACTACTACTACTATTACAACGCTATCACTAATAATTGTAATGAGAGAGAGAGAGAGAGAGAGAGAGAGAGAGAGAGAGAGAGAGAGAGAGAGAGAGAGAGAGAGAGAGAGAGAGAGAGAGAGAGAGAGAGAGAGAGAGAGAGGATAAATTGGCTATATTCAATTACCGGCACCCATAAAGCCCTCTATGAAAAGTCTGGAGTGCTCAGCGCCTGTGCTCCCCAAGCCTTGCGTCACAGCCCGCCTCCGCCTCTCCTCTTCCCTGCCGCAGCCTCCGTCGCTAAATTTAACACCTCCGCCTTGCTGTTGCCGCTGAAATATTCCCAAACTTCCTACCAGGCGATCAGATACCCGTAATCCTGTTCTGTTTATTTTGGGTCGTGTTTTCCTTCTTTTATTTCTGTTTTATCAAGGGAGTCTCTATAACTTTGTGGATTCGCTAATGCATAGAGGTTTACGACTTTCTTATTTAGGGTGATTTCTTTCCTTCCTCTCCCCTATGTCTTATCCCACTAAGATCTCTCTCTCTCTCTCTCTCTCTCTCTCTCTCTCTCTCTCTCTCTCTCTCTCTCTTAGCCACCCTCTTGTGCTCCCATTCACGTTCCGTTTGCCCTCTCATCCCTTATCCTTGGCGTCTGTCTGGCCTCCCTCTCACTCTTCTATTTTTTTTTCCACGGTCTGTCGCTTCCTCCCCTCTAGAAACATGAGCATCTTTCCCTCCTCTCCTTCTCTGGTTTATTTATTAAGTTATACAAGGAACGCTGGGTATTAATCAAAGGGCTTTAAACATTCCCCTTTCCCTTCTCTTCCTTTACCTAAGCTTCTCTTCCTCTCTTTTATTCTTTTTCACTTTTTCTCTTTCTCTCCCTTTCTCCGTCTCTCTTGGTTCCTATCTCAATTCAAATCTATTCCCTTCTCCTCCCTGGCCACTTTAATCCAATGAGGAACCTCCGCCTGTTTGCCAAGCTCAAAGACAGTCGAGCTTCAATCAAAGCAGTTGATTTTCAAGATGTTTTGTCTCGTAAAATATGCAGCGCACGTAAACACCTTTGACGTGGAGGATACGTGCCTGCCAAGACCATTTGTTCCGCGCCGCAGCTTCCCTTCTGTGTCCCTCAGAAGTCTGAATACAGGCACTTCTCCTTGTAAAAGCCTCACAGTTCACTACCTCACTGATATTCCCGAATTTGAGATAAGACAATGACGAGAAAGGAGAGACTGAAATATTGCTCGGAAACGATCTGGTGAAAACTTTAAAGCGAGTGTGATTCTGAACCGTTGACCGGCCACGGCTAAGGCAAATTTAACACGAGGCTCAGACCCGTGGGAGAGAGAAAATAAAATAATAAAAGGCACTCTGGCAAGTGATAGTGAGATGAACACATGCTTTCTTCCACCTCTTAAAATTTACAGCAGCATTAGAATTTGTGAGTATTCATGCAAGTATATTCTCTGTCACACATATCCTTCAATGTTTGGTTAAGTGTTTGAAGGCCCTAGGAAATACTGGGACATCTAGCACCCTATTAAGGATTGACAAGAGAATCCCAAGCGGTTTCATGCTCCCCTTGCGGCACTCAGGACCTCCAGCAAGCAAACTCCACTCCTGACATACATCGTACCTATCGCTAACTTGGCCTCCCGAGTCTGCTTGTTTGCCGGGCCCTTGAGTGACGAGGACGATCAAGCGTGTCAAACTTCAGCGACCTCTCTTGACAAACTCACACCTCAAGTCAACCCCGACACACGCAGCTCGCGGGGAAGTTATGTGATTACGATTCCAACTTAGTAATCTCGTGCCCTCATGTGGGACGCCAAAGTATTGGATCCCCACATATCAAGTTTAGACATATGAATCTGAATTCCTCTGCTTGAACTGCCTGATTGCATCACTACGGTAACGTCACAGTACCCTCTATTCCTTTGTCCTACATGCAAATACAGAACATTTACAAGTCTGAGACACATGAATGGGCAAGTACTAAAATTATTATGAACGTAAACGAAAATTAAACTCATAATTTTTTTCCATGACAAACGTATGTCATGTGCTAGTGTACATATTTCAAAGTTTCAGTTAGCTTTTCTCCATGTATTTACACACACACACACACACACACACACACACACACACACACACACACACACACACACACACACACACACACACACACACACACACACACACACACACACACACACACACACACACACTGAGAAGTATAACGCGGTGCAGAAAGGGTGAGGTGCCATGCTGGCGGAGAGCAGTGCCGGCCAGCCGGATTATTTGAACGTAATTAAAAGATATACGCTCGTTTTCTCTCGCCAACTGCTGTGTGTCCGTGTGTCCGTGTGTGTGTGTGTGTGTGTGTGTGTGTGTGTGTGTGTGTGTGTGTGTGTGTGTGTGTGTGTGTGTGTGTGTACGTTCCGGCGTGTATTATGCGAGTGCACGTGTCTCCTGAAAGCACTGGTGAAGGAGAGGAGGTGTCTGCCAGCCTGAGTCTCTGGGGCAGACAGGTGCAGGTGTGGCGCCAGGTGGATACAAAAGAAAGGAAAAAAGTTATAAGAAATCGATTTTTTTTCCGAGATACTAGTAACTATTTTGCACACATCTTGACGTGGGAGAGTTCAGCAGGTCAGCTTTACTTTCTTATTGATGTGTATGTCTTCTTTCCTTACCAAGCTAGATTTTCACAGCACGTCATAATAAGATTTTCAATAAGTAGGAACAAGCCGCTTGTCTCTCAGTACTTAAATACTTTTTTTTTATCATCTTTAACACTCCTAAACTTTTTTCCCGAGTGATAAACAATGGAATGACTGTTTAAATGCGATCAGGGAAAGCTTGGTAAGTAAAATCCGGCTTCTATTGCAGTCCTCTCTCTGGTGGTCTCTCCTAATATTGACACTTTATGATGAGGCAATTAGCGCAGGAGGGGCGGCCGGCCTGGCTTGAAATACCCGAGCTAGAGAACACTGAGCGGCACAGACACACATGAAAGGTTATGCTTCAAGTGAGTGGCAGCCTTGCGTTCCTGATACCGCTGATTGGACGCTCAATGGTTTATTTTCCTTTTCCTTTTCCTTTTTTCGTTTTAATCAGTGCACGAAAAAAACAAACAAAGTGATGCTGATACTCTAATGCATTAACATTTTTCTTTGTGGAGCTTTTTGTTTTATTTTTATTGATTGGTGAGGTGCAGTGGTTCTAAATATACTACAAGGGTTCATTCACACACCATTTCTAAATATACTGCCATCAAAAACCTCCTGGTCTCATCAATTCCATCACCACATTTCAATATTCAATTTCTCTTTACTGCTCCTCAGGCTACAGTGTTCTAATACGTTTTAGGTTTGGGGTTTCGATACACCATAATTAGTCAAGTTCTAGCAAAGTTTTCTCCGCTGATGACACAGAATCCTTATCAAACTTGTCTTAGAATCATGGGAACACTGGGAACCAAACATAGGCAGTAGAAATACTTAAAAACATGGAGCTCAATACTAGATAGACAAAATGGGATAGCTTCAGTCTTCAGTTTATCCTGTTCTACTGCAATGTTAAAGTTCATTGTCTCTTTCCATAATTAATGTTGTGGTCTTTGTAACATGTCTCTCCTGTTTGTTTCCCAATGTTTATCAATGAAATAGCCTGTTTCTCTATACTAAAATTAGAACGGTAATTTCTCTGCCTCGTCACTAATTGGTTTCATGAAAAAGAGGAGCGTATAGACAACTACAAAGCGTGTAATGGAAGACTGATGAAACACCTACGTGCTCTGGTGTGTGTGTGTGTGTGTGTGTGTGTGTGTGTGTGTGTGTGTGTGTGTGTGTGTGTGTGTGTGTGTGAGTGTGTGGATGTAGGTGTAATTGTGAATTTGTATACAGCGAAATTAATTAATAGTCCAGCTGAGTGTGCGGTTATGTGAAATATCCTCCATGTAATGACAGTAGTGGCTCTTCATTGGTCAACACGCGAGGCGCCACAACACACACGTTCACACCTGCCTGTTAGGGAGGAAATCACTGGGACAAAATGCAACAAATAGAAGGATATTTTCTTGTCACAATGCCATGACGGTATAATAATAATGTCAAACTGCGGAAAGGTGATAACATCGCAACCTGAACTATCTTCGCAGCTCATTTAAACATCTCGTAACGTAAAAATCCATACCACAATATTCCGTCTTGGTAACTGATTGCTTGTAAAAACTCGGTCTCAGGAACATGAGTGTAAAATTAATGTATATATTTTCATCACGACACTAATTGCGAGACAACCACGAACTTTTCCAGCTTGATTCATGTTTAATACTATTTGCTTCAGAAGTTGGTGCTCGTACGTACACTGCAAGCGGCATACAAACAGTGAGTATCTGGTGAATATAAAACAATCAAGACAACTCAGTGTTTATTATCATCATCATTGTTGTTGTTGTTATTATCATTCAAGTCGTCATATCCTTCATCACAAAGAAGAAAAAGAATACAGCAATCCATTTAAGAGGTCAGACAAGCATCCAGCATCTCATCTTTGCTGCATCGCGCTTTCCTCCTTGCCAGACACTTCCCTGTCTTGTATGAATGACATTTACTTCTTGAACGATTCACGACGCAGAGAATGGGCGATGGCATTTCTTGTCACTGGGTGCACCTTCCAGCTTTCCAGGGAGTTCAGCGTCATGGCAGCATCAATTCTACACGAGGTGAGTGTGCTGGACGAAGGGAAACGGCGCACTAACACTTGACGGAACAACAAAAGATGAGGCGGCTGCTCGGTTTGGCTTAGCTTGCTTCAGTGACTGGGTAGCTAGTTTTTGCAGACACTAATATGATGCCGTCTAATTCTACTCACTTCATTTATTTCATTGCTCCGACTAACGCATGTTTAAGTGAAAAAGTTTTACTAACAATTTAATACTGTCTTTGTATCTTGATCAAATCCCCAGTACTTAATGACACTAATACACTGGACTCCTACTTAATATGTGCACCATAATACAATCAAGGTCATAGAGTGAATGTCTTGAACCATTTTTCACGTGAGAAGTCTGACCTTTTCAATATGTCGCTTTTAAATATAACCTAACTATAGTATATTCCAAAGAACAATAGTCATAGATTACGATCATCCGGTACCATGTTGTTGATTGACGTCAACCATCTCTGCCAAATCTTTGTCTCATTAGTCGTATTTGTCTCATTTGTCTTATTAGTGAAGGAAATGGTAGCAATCTCCCTCAGCTTTGTAGAGATCTGAGACTGTTTACTACATCTGGAAGGTTGTTAGGCCAGTCACTTCCAGCTCCTCGATATTAACAGTCACCAGGGCGGCGTAACACTGCTCATTCACTAGCCCACAAGTGTGAATGCTCCTTATATTTGCGTCAGGTTTAAGTTAAGCCGTCAACACTCTCATTTAAATACTAATACCACTTTAGTAACCTTTTCCTTATCCACCTGAAATGTTTCTGACCATTTTCTCTCCTATCTTCCCCTCGCATCCCTCGACCAGACGGTGGCTCAGCAGTTTCCTCTGATGCCTCTTCCGAACCCCTCATCCTAGTTTAAAAATTTTTGTATTGATCTTTTTATGGTGCTTCCCTCCATCTCCTCCACCCTTCGGCTTACTTGTGCTAGCAATAAAAAGTTTTCTGAAAATGTCCTTTATGCCAAGTTTAACTTCAACCCCGGCAAATCATATGACCCTGATGGAATCCCTCCTGACGCTGGAAAAAAACAGGCTCACTGGCTTGGTTCCTCCTCTTCTCTGGACTAACCCTTCCGTCTTTTTCACGACCAGTATTAGCATCGAGATGGCCCCGCACACACCCACACGCTGTAACCTGACCAGACACATCTTTCTGATTACATTAATTAAGCTTGATGTATATATATTTTTATCCTATTGCAGTACGATGTGCGTCGTCAACAGGAGTATTCTGGAAGACCCATCATTACCAGGAATCGTAATAATAATAATAACAATAATAATAATAATAATAATAATAATAATAATAATAATAATAATAATAATGATAATAATAATAATAATAATAATAATAATAATAATAATGATATGATGATGATGATGATGATAATAATAATAATAATAATAATAATAATAATAATAATAATAATAATAATAATAATAATAATAATAATAATAATAATAATAATAATAATAATAATAACAATATTAATTATAATAATAATAATAATAATAATGATAATAATAATAATAATAATAATAATAATGATGATGATAATGATAATAATAAGAAGAACAACAATACTAATACTAATAATAAATGATGATAATAAAATGAAAATGATAACAATGATAATAATAATAATAACAATCATGATAATAATAACAACACCGACGATAACAACAGTAGCAGTATTATCGATGGCGGAAGTAAATAATAACAGTAACAATATTAGTAGCGGTCACAATGATACTTTTAACAATAACAAAAGAAGGAAAAAAATCCGGTTTGAACGAAAAGAAAAATACTGTAGAGTTGACAATGGTAAGAGAAAAAAAGAGAGAAAAAAAAAAAAACTCATTGGAACGACAGACAAGTTGCAAATTAATGAATGAGCTGCAACAAATATTATCATACAGTAGTGGACAAAAGGACACAAGTGGCTGCCAATACATTCGTTACCTTACCCAACACGCACGCACTTCATATACACTGAAATATACATGCAGTGTTGCCGGAGCCCAAACCTGCTAGGCGATGTGCAACTCTGGGTGGGTGGGCAGGAACGAGAAGAAAATAGAGGCGAGAGGGAAGGACAAAGGAATGGATGAATGTTCGTTAATGTATTTCTTGTTATATTTCTGGGATGATGATGATGATGATGATGATGATGATGATGATGATGATGATGATGATGATGGTGGTGATGATTGTTCGGTCACGAGTTTCTTGGGTTTTAACACCAGATATTATTTTTTTTATTGGGAAAGGTAACGAATTTCTGTCTCTCTCTCTCTCTCTCTCTCTCTCTCTCTCTCTCTCTCTCTCTCTCTCTCTCTCTCTCATATAATTTCAATGTAGCGAAGCCGTAGCTCAATTAACCTCTAATGATGATGATGATGATGAGTGAGAATTAAAACTACACAGAGAGCAGAGCGCCGCAATTACTGATGAATGTTGGAAAACTGCCCCTTGCACCACCACGGCACACTTCGTCTTCACCGTGGCAGGCTTGGATTTCGTCAACAATAAAGGCAGAGAGCGAGGGAGAGGTGGCTGGGCTGCGCTGTGGCGTTTCGAGGCGGTCTTCGTAAAATTAGTTTAATCGCTTTCATGGTCCGCTCGGCTTTGTTTGGAACTCAGAGCAATGGCTGACTAACTGACTGACTAACTGACTGACTGGCTAACTGACTAACTGCACTGCTTCCTTCTGTCTCTATCTGAATATATCGTGGCTTTGTATTGAGGTTTAGTTTTGTAAGCCACTGGGTTAAATATGAATTTTAAACAGTTGGGTATGAGAAAACTATCGTATATTCTTTCTTCTACATTTATCAAGTCTTTTATTTATGAAGTAATATAATTCTTAAATTATGTTTTGGAAGTCTGTTTTTGTACTCTGTTCATTCGGGATTAGAAGCCAAGTGAAGCGCCACCACATTTCCTTCCACCGCCTTTAATGTTTCCTGATCTGATAAGCCATTTTCATAGTTTCTCCGTTGCTCACAGGAATTGAGATCGAAGGAGAGGTGCAACACAATACAAGTGAGAGCAACAGGTTAGTCGACTTCTGGCCAAGACTTTACACATCTGGAGTCTCTCAACTAAGTATGGTGCATTCTGACGTTCCCGCGCCCATGAGAGAGTGCGAGGAAGATATAGTGGAGTACACGACTCGGGAACGAAGACAAATTAGGGTTTATAATCTAATCAGACAATGCCTTCCTTCGTTTTCTCTAAAGAATCCCACACACACACACACACACACACACACACACACCTCGTCCTAGTCATGTGGAGGACCCTGACGCACACTAATTAAGGTCTTGAGTGACTTAAAAGGCTGCTCGGACCCAAAGCACTTCTGAGAGGAAAATAGACGAGGCATAAGATCATAATTGTTAATGTTTTGTGTTGTTGGTAACGTTGAGGAAAGGCTAATGTTGGTGATTGTTGTTGTTACTATGTGTACTGGTGGTGATGCTGTTGTTGTTGGCATTAATGATGGTAACTAATATATCGATACGGCTTGTTATTGCTGTTGTTGACGTCTTCAAGTAAATGTTTGTTGTTGTTGTAATAGTTGTTGTGGCGACAGTAGCGGAGTACATCTCAGGAAAAGGCGGGGATTTGTATGTGGTGCCTTGTTAGACGAAGACCCATGTTATGTATATTTTAGAAGTATTACATCATGGTTGAATTCACAGTGAGACAGACAAATGGTTCAGGAATGTCTTTGAACCTCATTTTTTTAATCTCTGCTCCTTCTGAATGTCTTACGAGCTGTGGATTACAAGTTTACCTTATCTTTCGCTAGTGTTGTCATTGCTTGTATAATGTTGATGTTTTTAATAATAACAGCTGTATGTTGAAAGTTTCTTGTACTTCTGTTTCTTTATTTTATTTCTTCTCCTCCGTCTATTCTCGTTCTTGCTCTTTCTCTTCCCGTGTGTGACAGCAACTTTGTGACCATGTGAAAACATAAGAAGGGCAGAGTGCGGCTTCAGGACAACGATCAATGGCGGTGCGTCCTCGGCTGTTCTTTGATCTACTTTTAAAAGGACCTCAGTGTTGAGCGGATTAATTATTATTTTCCTATCGGCCCTTTCACGTCATGGTCTGTAAACATTTCAAGACCCTTTGCCCTTCTATTCCCTCCGCCTCATGTCACTACTTTCTGTGTGTGTGTGTGTGTGTGTGTGTTTTCCACTTCAACTTGCAATTTACGTGAAGTGAATGTAGAAACTTCCTTCATATTTCCGTGAAAAAAGCGACGCGGTAAACACGACAAACTGTGACAACGGGATCGGCAAAACCTTCATGAAAATGCCGGTGGTAGTGTAGGACGAGTCTCGTTTGGTTCCGGCAGCAGGTGGAGTGACGCCCGCAGCACACGATGACAAAGGCAACACTTAGCAGTCACAGTCACCGTCAACACAACCAACACAACACCACCACGAGAACAGGAATCTAAAGAACTGATGTTTCAAAATCATTAAGGGTGATTGTTCCTTGTAGATTACGAATAGACAAAAAAAAAATAATCGATATAATCTGACTCAATATTCTCTAAAAGGTTCGTTCGACTCGCAATAGAGAAAAAAATGGGCGTTAGTTAAGAGGTTATTCTTAAATGATCATTAGTAAATACCTTCCATCTGTCTTCCTCTGGTGCTTCACGATGTGATCTTTGTTTGACCTTCATTAGCATGTTTACTGTCATTAGGAGAGAGAGAGAGAGAGAGAGAGAGAGAGAGAGAGAGAGAGAGAGAGAGAGATGGTATGGGGTGGTAGAGAAGCTGATGTTTATACCGCAAAACCATCGACGCAGCATTAAGTGGAGATAAGACAGAGGGGGAGAAGAAAGATTGTGATGACTCTAGGCCCTAGGGTTCTAGAGGTGGTTCTTCTTTCTCTCTCTCTCTCTCTCTCTCTCTCTCTCTCTCTCTCTCTTCTAACTGTCATCTTGTTTGTGGTCCCTTCTCCTATGTCTGTCAGTCTATTTGGCACAAGAAACATTTGGAGAGTTTCAGAATAATCATGAGTTTCAACATATTTTAACATGACACCAGCGCCATCAGGTCCCCTCGCACCGCCACAAAGAAACCCCATCTGGCCGCAGCGCCTGAGGCAGAAGCGGCCCACAACCCAGCAGGCGGAACACACATTGCCAAATAGTTCATTCCGTTTGCATTCGCTGTGTCCCTTCCCGCTGGCCATCACAGAGCAGAGCCAATAACCACTCTATCACTGATGGTTGCTTACTGATCAGTGGAGCACGAGGATAGGGTGGGATGCAAGGTTACACACACACACACACACACACACACACACACACACACACACACACACACACTATTGACACATCATCTTACGTCTCCATCTTGACATGTCCAGTCATCCTAAGCAATCGTGTTACAAGATCCATCAACCTCCACGTTAATACATAGAACAAATACTGATATAGGGGATAGGGAACAGCTTCACGTCAGGCACCATAACAACAAGACCAGGAAATGCAATAAGTGGAGGTAACTATCAGGCACTGCTTTGTCGGAAACAGAGATCAGTATTCCCTGACACTTTGGTCTTTCAGTACGACTATTTTCAAAGGCTACAGAGGTGATTATCCGGTTTCTAAAGAGCATTCATCCTACTAATAATGCAATAATTTTGTTAATCTGTCAGTAGAACCCTAAAATCCAACTTCAAAACGCGTGTCCCTTCAACTAATGTCTATTGAAGGTAGAGGAGGTGTACGCAGGAGTGTTTCAAGTTATTCAGAGTAAAGCATCCTTACATAGGGCCAGTGTATCTCTGTACCAGGAACGAGCGAGTGAGAAGCCCTGGATCTCATGCCAATTAAGGAGACTGCAAAGAGGAGAAATCACACAAACACCTGACTGAACTGGAGCACCAAAACATGAACCACTGAACCACTCACAGTTTTTCCTCGGGCACTTACCAATGAAATAAACAAGGAGAGAGAGAGAGAGAGAGAGAGAGAGAGAGAGAGAGAGAGAGAGTTCAGGACTTGCTTAATGAGACTCGATTTACCGTGAGAATAAAATAAAGGAAAAAAAATATAGAGCAAAAAAAAAGAAGTGAGAGTAATCCAACAAAGTGCCTGGGAAAATAAAATGAAGGAATGTAGGCGAATTGAAGCGAGAAGATATAGTTTAATTTTATCTCACTCCTGCATTTTGTGAGAGAGAGAGAGAGAGAGAGAGAGAGAGAGAGAGAGAGAGAGAGAGAGAGAGAGAGAGAGAGAGAGAGAATAAAAAAAACTGCCATTCACCTTAATCTCTCTCTCTCTCTCTCTCTCTCTCTCTCTCTCTCTCTCTCTCTCTCTCTCTCTCTCTCTCTCTCTCTGTGCCTCTATCTCATTCCAGGCCAAACTCACCCAATCCTAAATCCTGGCCTCAGTAATTCCCTTCAATCAATATTCCTTTTCTCTGGTTTTCGTTCCAGGTTCACTTTTCTTTCGCCTGGATATCCGTTGCTTTCTATTTTCTCTCCGAATTACCTCCCCTTTTGCTGCTGCTGCTGTTGGTCTTCCCTTCCCTTCCTTTCCCCTCCCTGACCGTTCTGGCTCAACTGTATTCAAACCGTCTCACGCCTCCCTATTTTTGTTATCAGTGGTCACTGCTAAACCCGTGCGCGATGTTTTCAGGATGCACTGCGGGGATGACAAAAAAGAGACAAGGCAGAGATAAACCCGTTCTTTCTTTTCTTTTTCCTTCCCGCTGGAGACATGGAGAGGTTTGTGCGTGAGAAGTGTAACCAAGGGCGGATGTCGATATGAATGCTCCGTTTTTTTGCTTTGTCTTGCATGAAAGAAAGGGGACACAAATGACAGATGCATCCCACACGAATAGTTTTATCGCCATACTGATGCGTAGTTTTGTCGCCTTTAAGATATCACATATAGCAGAAGAGTTTCAAAAGTTATGTTATTTTATAGGGTTAATACTAAGTGAGTGCACATACGTATACAGGCATCTTATAGTCTAGAGATTCACATAAATATACGTATCCTTCTTGCTACTATTGTCCTTATTTGAGTAGTTTTAAAAGTGAACACAACAAACAGATATTTATTTCTCATGTTTTGTGTCTCCCTTTCGCTCTAAAGTGTCACATCTGCAATGTTCGTATTTATTTTATTTTATATCACTGCTGTCTGACATATCATGAATTCATTGAGCGTCGTTTTGAAATGCAAAAATGAGAGAGAGAGAGAGAGAGAGAGAGAGAGAGAGAGAGAGAGAGAGAGAGAGAGAGAGAGAGAGAGAGAGAGAGAGAGAGAGAGAGAGAGAGAGAGAGAGAGAGAAACAAACTGTGCTCTTTTCTCTCCATTTTTTATTTTTCATTTCTATCATATAGGCTTTTCACGGGAATTTATGGGCTAAAGGGGATACTTTTTAGGGAACCTCTATCTGAAAGCCCACCCGCTAGCAAACCGTTGCCCCGAGTGAGGAAGCCCAACCTACACTCGGACCGTGGACAGGATTCTAACCCGTGCACTTGGAGACCCCTCGGACCCCAAAGCACGCATGGTTCCACTGTACCACGGCGGCTCTAGGAAAGATGTGTGCTATTCCTGGTAACTGTTTTTTGAGAGAGTTGAGGAATGCTAACTGACGTGGTGATCGACTTTTAACCAGGCCAGCATTCAGAACACGTTGTCAGCTGTTGGAGCCTTTTTCATTTCTCACATTAGTAATTGAATATAGCTAAACCAAAGCGACATACACATAATGAAAATCTCTACAGATCCGGCGAGTACGGAATGTAAAGTACGTTCATAACATCATACACTAATATTATGTGATGTCCAATATCGGAGTGAAACAAACGCAATTATATACAATGGAAGCTGGATGGCACTCTCTCTCTCTCTCTCTCTCTCTCTCTCTCTCTCTCTCTCTCAACATGGTCGGCTGAACAGAGCAAACTGAGAACACGGTCATTATTTGTGTGACAGCGTTAGAACTTTGTAATATCGTTGCAATTAATTTGAATTTCATTTTTTTTTTCATATGCTCTCATTTTGTATGATATTTCCTTTGTTACAAGCGGACTTTGCTGAACCACAGGGACAGGACAAGTTGTGTACGCCCCCTGGAACAAACATGGCCCTGACAACGAGCCACAAGCTTACCTGAGCGGCAGAGTCACGGTAGAGTCAACGTACCTGGAAAGAAAAAAAAAGTTAATGATATTTTGACATTTGAGGTAAAAATTTGAAAGAGAGAGAGAGAGAGAGAGAGAGAGAGAGAGAGAGAGAGAGAGAGAGAGAGAGAGAGAGAGAGAGAGAGAGAGAGAGAGAGAGAGAGAGAGAGAGAAAGAGAGAGACGGGGGAATGTGTTTACAACCATCATTCTGCTGACCTAGTAAGTTCCATCCGCGGCTCCATTATGATGCCAAGACCCCTGGAGTGCCGGGGTGGAGGGCGCGAGGAGTGCAGTCAGCGGTACTCGTCCCTTCCTGTCAACAACACTACCCGCGCACATCCGGGGACACTTTAGGACCCATCACACTTAAGTTAACCCTTTGACCGCTGTAGCTTCTCTTCCTGCCTGATAGAATAGTCTCGTACTTTATTCCCAAAACGCACCTCTGATAACAAGAATCCAAAGCAAACTTGTGAATTATCCAGTTCAATAAAGCGGTTTGTTGCAAGTTTAGTCTTCAACGCTCTTAACTTAAATTAGAGCTTTTGAAAGTAGTGGATGTGCGGCGGAGAAGTGTTTCAGAATATGCTAAATCTTTTGATAATGACTTTTAACTATCCTACATGAACGCTATAGATCTACGATGTTTGCTCATATGTGTGTGTATCATTAGTCTCCATAAGATTCTTGCGTTGCTTCCTTGACTAAAACTGCGCTTTGTTTCCTCTGTCACTCCGACTAGAAATGTTCCAAGAGAGGCGCATCTGGATACCTCCTAAGCCAAGTCGGGTTTGAACATTTTGAGTCTTATTCCCTCTTCTTAAAACACAATTAAGGTTATCATTCTACTGTACTCGTACATGGAGCTTTCGATCCCTGTTGAAAAAAAAAAAAAAACATGATGTCTGCCCTTGGGAAGTGTCCGAGTCGAGGAACACGACAGCTGGTGGGAAGTTCAAATATACCGGTCATCAGAGTGAAGGTCGAGGGATATGACATAACCAAAAATGGGTTTAAATGGTAGAGGAAAAACGAGAGAGAGAGAGAGAGAGAGAGAGAGAGAGAGAGAGAGAGAGAGAGAGAGAGAGAGAGAGAGAGAGAGAGAGAGAGAGAGAGAGAGAGAGAGAGAGAGAGAGAGAGAGAGAGAGAGAGAGAGAGAGAGAGAGAGAGAGAGAGAGAGACTGAGACAAAATAGGAAAAATCAGAGGAAATGTTGTAGCGGTGTAGAGAGGTAACGGCTGCTGTACCAAGACACCTCGCCACTTCAAACAATTAAGCCGCTAAAAATAATGTAGGATCTTCGTGTTGGATTACCCCTGGAGGGAAAAATCAGTATATAGTATCAGCAGGGACGCGCCGGTGGCCCTGGAGGAGAGAAGACCATTTAGCGTCTTGTCCAAAGCGTACATGTTTCTGTGTTCCGTAATCAAACAATTAGCAAATGATTCACACAGGGCAAAGCTTGAATTGCCTTAATTTCTGTTGATGACTCGTCCAATCTAGCGGCAGGGCGAACGGTTTCAATCAGGGCGGGTAAAACGCTCACCCAGACACACGCCGCCACGCAGACTTGTGTTGGAAAAAGAGCATCGTATACACTGTGAATCTGTAAACATAGCTTTTTTAACACCTTCAGTTTTGGGACGTGTTTTTACCTTGAGTTTGGGTATTATTAGATGGTTCTATTTACATTAGGAAGATGTTTATTGGGGTCAGAAGATTAATGGCCAGTCTTCATTATTTTAATCCCCATATGTGTTTCTGAAGGTGCATAAAATCAATATGTGGTAAGCAGAATGAATATGAAAAAACGCATAATGGTACTGAAAGGGTTAATAAGACAATTTTATAGACTAACGATATGACTTGCTTGGTTTCCATTGCTTTCGTTTCCCATCGAAAATAGGGAATCTTTGTTAAATAGTGACGAACTATAAGAATACCTTTGAAAACTTCCAGCAGAGTATTGCATGTGTTCGAGGTAAAGAAGTTTAGGAATATGGTCTATAATCTTACAAAGCAACATCAGCTACCAATGCACACCTCCACCGGTACACTTAGCCATCCACTTAACCATCCACACGGTTTATAAATATTGAACTAAGGACACGAGCAAAATATATATCCTTGCTCTCTTCTTGATGGTCCTAAAGATCACCACTAAAATTACTTATATATCGAAGCAAAATGTCTCCAGTCTCTCCTGACCTTTCTAAATCATAAAAATAGGTTACCATCATAAGTCCCGCCCGCTCCAAGGTAAGTTAAGTTCACGTTGGAGAGAACCAGGATCCCTCATCGCATCTTCCCACAGTGCTGCTTTGTCTTTCATCGTTGCCTTGCAGGTGTGGCTTCCCAAATGCCAGTAGTAATGCAGCCATCATCACTTCAGTATAAAAAAAAAAAAATGAAAGAAATATAACCTGAAAAAAAGGCGTTCGCAAAAAAAGAAAAAATAAATAGAAAAAAGTGATTTTAAATAACGAATTCATAATTACAGAAGGGCTTTCATCACGCGCACCTGTGTGGGGTCAGCAGACTAGTGCAGGTTGTATGATACGTATTAAAATAGTAATAAGATTAAAACTAATTCTATGCAAAACAATTTTTATGATTTGTTGAAAGTGCAGTAATCTGTCTGTCTGTCTGTCTGTCTGTCTGTCTGTCTGTCTGTCTGTCTGTCTGTCTCTCTCTCTCTCTCTCTCTCTCTCTCTCTCTCTCTCTCTCTCTCTCTCTCTCTCTCTCTCTCCCTCTCCCTTTCCCTTTCTTTCTAACACTCTCTAACACTCTCTCTCTCTCTCTCTCTCTCTCTCTCTCTCTCTCTCTCTCTCTGGCGGTCGATGACATGTTGTGGACAAATTCATTTTCATGTTGCCGTAAAAAGTTGAGAAAGTGCATTTGTGACATACTGCAGCGCCGGTGTGCCTATCATTACCACTAGATTTATGGTAATGAGTAGTTTGAGTTTGACCAACAATCATCTAATTATCACCATTAATCTAAATTTTACATGAATTTCGTTTTTGTTTTGTTTAAATTTTTTTTTTATTCGTTTTGCTGCAATAATGATAGGTGTGTATTTTCAAACTAGTTCAGGTGTAGAGTGACTAACTAGGTAGTATGCAGTGTAGAGGGAATGTTTTAATGAATACCCTCATCCGTACCTATTTGTATTGTTTGCCTGTTTAAATTTAGTCATGTCTGTACTCATCCATATCTATTTGTATTGTTTGCCTGTTTAATCTGGTCATGTCTGTACTCATATTTACTGTTCCTACATCAGCTCTCACTCTTCAAGCCTCTGCTCTACTCAAAGATTCTTCCCAATACTTAACAAATAAAAGATATCCTGCATATCACATGACTTCAAAACCTAAAACATAAAACACAATAGAACTAGTACCATGCATTACTTCACTACTTCACTAATTACGATGATACAAGGTAACATCAACCAAAACGCATTTGGTTCCTCTTTAAACATAAAAAAAATCATTTATAAGCTTACACTAAAATTTCAAGGAATATCATTGACAAGGAATAATTGATGGGTTAAAACTTTGTAATACATATGATAATAATTTCCTTCATTAAGCTCTATTGCTACTCGAATGTGTCATATCATATTCTTACTCTTTAGATTCGCCTTTCTTTGTTTCCCGGAATGCTGGGAAACAAACGTGTGAGTGCGTGGCGCTATGTAACAAACATCAACTAAAGGGAGATTCCGTGATCGCATGAGGTGCTGGAGCGGATGAGGAAAACAGTGACGAATGCCACCGAGAAGCAAGAGTGACACAAGCGTATCAAAAATAGTGCTGAGAGTATGAGAGTAATGGAATGAAGCACGAGGGGAGGAGGAGAGGAAGGGATGCACGCGATGGAAAGACGACGAAGGCAAAATAGGAAGGGTGGAGAGACATAATGGAGAAAGGAGGGAAGAACATTAGAGGGATGAAAAAAAAGGAAAATCATGCAAGATCAGGAAAATATTTCAGAGCATAATGTAATGAAAACACGAAGGGAAAATAAAAAGGATGAGGAGGCATATTGGAGAGAGTAAAACAGGGAACATGAGAAGAATGAGAAGCGGAGAAAATTCACTGAAATTATTTACGTATAATACAACCAAAAGAGGAAGGCAAAAGATGGTGCCATTAGCTCATTTGCCATTACAGATAGATAGCTTCCAGATTTCAAAACATTGCCAGAGAAGATGAAATTAAAGGAATAACTACACTGTTAAAGTAACTAAAGATTATTTTGAGGACCATAACAACAACAAGGCATCCAAATATCATTACAATCACTAAGTAATAGTATGACTAACTAGTGCCACGGAACTAAACCGGTTAAAAAAAAAGGAAAAGAAAAAATTGAAGGTGAAACTCGAAACAAAAATTCATAGTGCAGGAAAGAGAGAGAAGGTAGCAGGGTGGTGGCGCGTGTCAGGCGAAGTGTACAGCCACACGCCTGACCCTCACGGACACGCCAGCAGAGCACCACGGCCAGCACCACCACCAGCACCGCCAGCACCACAAGCACCAGTATCAATAAAGTTTTCAGCGTCGCTCCCACTCCACTCCTTCACTCATTGGGTTTTCGGATTTTTCGAGAACGAACTGCAGAGCAAATACTTTTGAGAAAAGTTGAAAGTAAATGAAAAGACGATGTGGGGAAAGGGACGATTCGGTGGACAGCTTAAACTCTTGCGTGGCCGACTTTTTTAATATTATATCTGAAGTTTGGTTTCGTCTTTGAAAACTTTTACGGTACACAAATGATATATGGAAATGGCTAAAAGTGGTGCGTTTAATATCTTTTTCACACCGGCGAGAGAAAAGCGCTCCCGTAAAAGAACCCAACCCGTGTGACGACAAATAACAGACCAATAACCCTCAACACAAAACCTTTTCAAACCAGGACGAAGTGGGTCAGGAGTGGCTGTCGTCAGTGTAATAAAAACAACACAAAACATGGTGTCTATGCGATCAATAACAACGGTTCATACTAACAAGTGACCCATAGCGGGTTCTAGGATGAGTAAACAGACACAAGGTCAATTCAACACGAGGTATATTTCTGACACAATTCCCTGCCACAAACCAAGTCAGCCTTTACCAAGACCAAATATGATATCGTGGAATTAATTTTCTTTTTCTTCATCACAAAAATGCCACTCATTGATAAAAGCTGGTGATATTTTGATGACAATGATAATAATAAAAGAAGAAAACTAAGGGTATGGCGGATATGCATGAACCAACCGGGGTATTGAAGGAATAAGACAAAATCACAACCTAAGAATACGAAAAAAATATGGGATCGACAGACGAGCTCGCTGGATAAATGAGATAAAAGACTATATTCAGAAACGCCTCCTGTATGTTACTCTAAACAGACTGCAGTAAATATCGAATAGATTTTTAAGTGTACATGACTAGCAATAGCTTAAGAAGTATTCCGAATGTGTATGGAAGAGAGAAAAAGTTACGGAAATCTGACAAAAGTATCTAGATTTATAAGAGTAATTGCAAGACTCAAGTAATATTTCAACAAGTGTTCTTCATCACAAATGGAGGAGAAAAATATCTATGGGAACCCGGCACACTTTCTCTATGGGTCCTGAGAATAGACTAAATCAAACCCCCACAAATTCAAGGACACAGTACAAAAAGTTATGCTAGTATGGCTTTAAACACACACACACACACACACACACACACACACACACACACACACACACACACACACACACACACAGGGCTGGCACCTAAGTGAGCCTTTTTAAATTTTTTTTGTTGCCCATGGACGGCTTTCCCCTCTTACATAAACACACACACACACACACACACACACACACACACACACACATCGTCGTCATATTGCCTACATGAAAAACTGCTGCATACTTCCGGCAACGTTCAAAACCTGACAACTGTCTTTTCCCAGGCTTGTGTAAGGGTGTGCTCGATGCCACGCGCCACTCACTCACTGCGACGCCATCACCTGCAGTCCTCGGGAAAAGATTGGAGGGGACAGGGTGGTGAGGGTAAAAGACAGCTGGATAAGTAGTTCTAGGGCATGAAAATGGAAAAGGCAACAAGAAAGATCGAATATCACAGTTTAACCGTTCATCGTTATTGATATTAAATTTATCTGTATTTTGAATTATTCTTGTTTAAGTTTTATTTTTGTTGCTACAGAACGTGTCTACCCTTGGCTGGCCTCTTCTCGTTCAGGTGAAGAATTAGAGGATTCAATTCGCATATTGATTAATTGAAGAAATTATGTTTTTGTTTTCCAATAAGAAAGTTATTTGAAGCCCTTGTTATCTGGTAAAAAAAAGGGACAGGGAACTTCCAGCGTCAGTAAACCCGCCGTGCCGAGAGTGCCAAACGCGGGAGTCCCAGAGTAAAGGCTTTGCAATGAAAAAAAAGCCACACAATTCGCAAATTGTCAGAAAACTTTCCTTAATAAGTCTCCAATAGAAAGAATAGCATACCATTCGAAAGTTGAAATAAGGGAAAATTAAAGATCACCGAAAGTTATAATGAAACACAAATTGTTTAAAATGATAAACAAGCGCATTATGGAACCTGCCAACGAAACACTATTCAGTTTATAAAGTTGAGAAAAACAAAAATAAAACTCGGCCGAAGCAATTGTAGAAAAACCTTTGTTCATATTATACACTGACGGATCTCATGCATTCGTTACATTAAAAATATACAATAAAATACCCACATATAAACAATACATACAATATACCTATATATATAAAATTTCAATCATCTATTCTTTGGTTAAAACAGTTTCCATGATGCCCTGTTTTCTGTGTCGTCTCCACTAATACTTCACTCTTTTGTCTACAACTGCTAACTCTATACAGTGGCCTTTTCCCTTCATACATGGAATGCTGACCCCATATTAGGTGGTTCAACTCACACAGCTGTCATGAACACGGTAAAGTCACAAGTTTTTTCTTTTCACTTATTCCATCTCTGCAACAGACTGTCCTCCTCATCGCCTCAATGCTGCATGACATGTATTATTCAATCGTAACTAGCATTATTATAATTTCTGCGAGCTCGTTAACTGAGATAGATAGAGAGAGAGAGAGAGAGAGAGAGAGAGAGAGAGAGAGAGAGAGAGAGAGAGAGAGAGAGAGAGAGAGAGAGAGAGAGAGAGAGAGAAACGCAAAAAAAAAAGGAGAGAAAAAAGCTCCCACGAAATCCTGAGTGGGGAGGAAGACAGGGGCCCGCTGGTTCATTTATCAGGCGTCGGTGGTTGCGGGCGTTCACAGTCACATGCGGTGGACGGGGCGAGGCAACAACAGGCAGGGAGGCGGGTGAGAAACAGACACAGGGACGCTTGGGACGAAGGGCATGGTAGAGAATGGTACAGGAGCACAGGAGAAGCAAAGGAAGTGAAATAAGAGAAGAATATTTACGGAACTGGAGGAGAGAAAAGGAAAAAAATAGGAAGTGGATAGAAAAATGACGAGAAAGAGAAGTTTGGTAAGGATGGATATGAAGGAAAGTGGTGGACAGAAAGAGGACGGGAAGGGTGCAGTTTGGAGACGGAAGAGAAGATAGGAGGGGATGAGAGGAAGAGGGAGAAGGATCACTGGAGTATTAGGATGAAAGGAAAGTGGAGTTTGGGGAGGAGGCAGGGACGGAGAGAAGTATGGAGGGAGCTGGAGGACATGGGGCGGGATTGGGGGAGGGAACAGGAATGGATGGGATGGGAGGGGGGGTGGTGACAAGGAGTTTGTGGGTGATTAATGATTTCCTCTCTTTCTCTCCCTCTTCCTCTTTCACTCTCTCTCCCTTTCTCTCACTCTTCCTCCGGCCTAGATTTCTGTCCATCTACATTTATTTTTTTCAAGCTTTTGATGCTTCTACGAAAGCATAAAAAAAAAACTGTCCACAAGATAAAGTAATAAACATCACGGCTTTTGGCTTCGTAATGAAAAGCAACAAATAACTTTTCTTTCATATTACAAAGCGTTTAAATTTCCACGTTTTAAAGTTTAAAAACTTGAAAAATGATAAAATTTTTTCTCTAATATCAAAAGTTTTGTCTCTAATTTCTCCAGCTCATCCCATCTCGTGGAAAAAGATGACATAGTAAATGCGAAATAAATAAATGGAAATTGCAAACTGGCACCAGAACAACTAAAATATAACAACGCATAGGAAAAGCTAATAAGAGAAACACAAATAACACAAATAACAAGAGGGAAATAATACTGGGATATGTAAGAACATTCTCATTAAGGGAGAAAAATAGAAAATATAATACAATTACTCGATTGCTTTCATCAAACAATGCAAAGAGGTTTAGCATACAATAGAGCATGAGAGAGAGAGAGAGAGAGAGAGAGAGAGAGAGAGAGAGAGAGAGAGAGAGAGAGAGAGAGAGAGAGAGAGAGAGAGAGAGAGAGAGAGAGAGAGAGAGAGAGAGAGAGAGAGAGAGAGAGAGAAGAAGAAGAAGAAAACTACTTTATCATACAAGAACGGAAACAACACATTCTTTCCTCGTTATGTGCGTGAGTTACGGGACAGTAATTATGGAACCTTAATAAAAAAGAAGAGAAAAAAAAAAAGAAGACGCAGCCCCTTTACGTTAAAAAAGCTTATCTTCGCAACATAACAAAGGGGACGAAACAATGACAATACATATTCATTTTCAACACAATGGCTTCTCTCTTTACAAGCGTGACGCGGCGCCATCACACCAACACAGTCAAGCACCATCATGTCCTTCTCTTGCCTTCTAGCTTACTCCATAAATCAAGGACACAGCCAGTCAGAGTCAGCCGTGCAGCCACATGCAGACCACACTCCATCCCAGGCGACTTCTAGCCATGGAAGACATCACTACTCACACCTTAACTATTTCATTCGGTGTCAGTATATCAGACATACACGCCTCACTTAACTATTTTTTCTGGTAGAGTAAGAAAGGAAAAAAAGTACTATTTAATTTACAAGAAATGAGTAATCTTAAGCTTGGATGTAACAGGAAAAAAGTACTATTTAATTTACAAGAAATGAGTAATCTTAAGCTTGGATGTAACAGTGTAAGCGTTGTAAGTCTCTCAGCTGTTCTAATATATCCAGAGCACGCTAAGAGCTCGTATACTGTATTTAGTTTAGGTTACTTTTTAGCAGGGAGACGGTGCAGACATCCATATAAATTACGTCTATTATTCATATCATCAAAGAAGCACGTGAAGACTCGTCAGTTGGAGTGTGGCGGCTGTAAGTCTGAAAATTACCCTGGTTTATTATCATTATCTATTATTATTTTCTGCGCAGCTCAACTAACCCACGCCAACTCGACACTGACTCTGCAGGCACCATGACGAGGCAATGCACCACCTCTTGCAACGGTGCCAAGTTTTCACATAACAATTATTACCATTGCACGAAAACCAGGAAGAGATTCTATGGAGCATGACAAGACAACAATGCATACACACATATACACACACACACGAGGAAAGCACCAACAGAAGAGGCGAAAGGAAAGGAGGAAGGAAATGCGAACAATACGACAAAATAAAGGACACGATTGCGAGCACGAGGCACACAGAGAGAGAACGAGAGAAAGACCAAGCATTCTGCGAGAAACAAAGAAAACGAGAGGGAGGAGAGAGAACTACACACTGCCTGGAGGGGTGGATGATGTTGCTCTTCCCTCCCTCGCTGCGACTACCCATCCCTCTAACCCCCTGTCTGAAAATGGCTGTCCTTACCCATCATACTTCCCTCTTTCTCGACGCTCTCACCCTCCCCATGCCTCCACCACCCTGATTATCAATGATTAATTCTCTGATACATACGAGTTGGAGCGATAATTTATGGCGGCATGTCGGATCGGGGGAGGTTTGGGGAGGACGGTAGCTACGGTGGCTGGGTGGAGGGAAGAAAAGCGCTTGGTGAGGGGTAGTAGTGATGCTGTATCCCAAGGGACCCATTCTGGTTCCTGCTGCTGAAGCCAAGACTGAGAGACCAAGGAAGACGGAAAAGGGAAGATTTTTGCCGTAAAGTTTTGTTCAGCTTAAATATTATAGAAAAAACTTTGGAATTCCATTACTTTTCAACTGGTATTCTAGACTCTCTCTCTCTCTCTCTCTCTCTCTCTCTCTCTCTCTCTCTCTCTCTCTCTCTCTCTCAACACACTACCCTTTCCTGTGTCTTACTCATCTCGTCATCATCAATAAATGCTACCTCAGACTTCACAATCAACCTGGCGAAATGGACCCTTTAACATTTTCCCAAGCAGTCAGCAAAACACCCTGCGAGAGACTTTCCCCGCACTGCTGCCGAGGACTCACCCTTGCCTCGCTACCCTCACCTTCACCTCCGAACGCTGTACTCTCCTTCCTTCCTGCACACTCCAGCATTTAGCGTCTCTTCTCCCTTTCAACCTACGTACAGCCACGCACCTTCATTTGCCCTCTAAACCAGTATACTCAGTGCCACGTAGACGTTCATAAAGCTCCTAAGTTTTACAACAATCTGTAAAGTGCACCGCCCTTACTGGCACAAATGCGTGGTTCCCAACGTTGAATTGTATTTTGAAGCGCCTGGACGCCCATAAGAGCTATTCTAAAAGGTCACTGCGATTCTTTTTAGGGTTCATATTGATGTTTTTACAGTTCATGGTGCAGGGTTCTTCATATCTCCGCAGACTCGCGTATACCTTTGAATTTTTAATGCTACACTAGGGTATGTTTGAAGTATTAGGGATAGGATACCCGAATGTTTGTGAAAAAGACTCACTGTACGATCTCATACTCAGTCAGTCTCAGTTCTAGTCCTATTTCGTTTTAAAGAATGATATTTACATGGTACATCTTTTTATATATAATTTCCCTTTTTACCTGATCTCAGTGCACAAAAAAAGACACAATTACTGAGTCAATAAATCAATCAGCTCCTTCAAATTAATATCCTATGAAGAAAATATATCACATCACTTAAGAAATTTCACTCTCAAGCACACTCTAAAAGCACTTCATCCATTGACTCTCACTTCACATCTTAACATCCTCACCACCATTACAATACCCCCACGCATTCAAAACTCCCATGATATATTAGACCTTTATTACAGAGATCGTATATATGCACCGTGACACGCCTATGTTTGGAGAACTTGGGGACATTAGCATGCATTCCGCGCCACGCTATTAAGGGGCCGGACGTGAAGAAGTTAAATGTGGGTCAATAAGCCCGAAGATTTATACTCAAATTTAAAAGCACGCAATTCATTACCAGAATGATCCACTAAATCACACCCATTCAAAAGTGTGTGTGTGTGTGTGTGTGTGTGTGTGTGTGCTGGGTGTGTGTGTGTGTGAGAGAGAGAGAGAGAGAGAGAGAGAGAGAGAGAGAGAGAGAGAGAGAGAGAGAGAGAGAGAGAGAGAGAGAGAGAGAGAGAGAGAGAGAGAGAGAGAGAGAGAGAGAGAGAGAGAGAGAGAGAGAGAGAGAGAGATTGCTACATATTCATAGACAAATGTATAACTAAGTACGAACATAATACATAATCATATCGAATTCACACCGAAATCATGTGAAATCATACAAAAATCAAGCCATAGTCGCACAAAGTCATGCAAAAACCACAATAATTATACACGAATAGAATGAATCGTGTGTGTGTGTGTGTGTGTGTGTGTGTGTGTGTGTGTGTGTGTGTGTGTGTGTGTGTGTGTGTGTGTGTGTGTGTGTCAGCGCGTTTCAAACATGCGCTAGACTAGACAGCACCAGAATAATCTCTCCACATCTTCCTTGCATCGCCTGATCGCCTCCGCACCCAACACAATTTTGAGGCGTTTGCGTGAACCAGTTTCCACAGACACTGAATAAAGTCTGCTTGTTACCGATACCTCAAGGGCGCCGGGATGTAGTCACCTTCAAAGACACGCAGAAGGCCGTGTATGTATGACTGTATTCCTTTCAATATTAGAACCAGGCATCGCTATATAACTCGAGAAAACTCTTCATGCCTTCATTTAACTCTTCTGCACATAGATACCCCAGTTATTCTTTGCTTTTTGTTACCAAGGAACACATATGGAAGGCTAATTCAGAGCAGCCCCTCAGCTTTCGTACAATGCACGCAGCAGGAACAGAAGGGACGGGATAAAACTAGTGTCTTGAGAAGGGACGAGGGAAGGAGAAAGGGCAAGAAAGTAGAAGCGATTCAAATAACCTCAGGGATAGGAAGTGTGGTGCACAGTGGATGGGCGTGTGCATATACAAGAAACACACACACACACACACACACACACACACACACACGTAATGACAGCACAAGAGTCACCACATAATATCTAGACGCTTTGTTCTTGCATTATGATTATTTCTAAGACCACATGGATTATTAGATAGGTTCTCAAGCATGTTCTATTCTCATGAACGGTGCAAAGTCCTTGACGAGTAATGGTTGGTGAGAAATAATGAAATAAGCCATCGGAATATTTGAGAATTCGTGTCTTTGTTGCATCAGAGGCAGTACATGTAATAACAAATTCAGGCTAAAAAGTTTCAAGTAATAAATCAATCTTGTGTGCTATCAGTGGTGTCTCTTGAATTTACAATAAAAGTTTTACGTGAGTTCATATTATCATTCTTGAGAAAATTACATTCGTACCAGGTAAAAAGTATACTCAGAAATACAAGAGAGTGTGACACACTATGAGTAATAATTTGATGAATAGAAAATGTATCTTGTTAGAGATTTGTGGACAAAGGTAAAAATAAAATAAAACTACGAAAAAGGTTCAATAAAGAAGAGATCAGTCTAAAATTAACCCCTTCAATACTGGGACACATTTTTAACCTTGACATTTGTTTATAATTAGACCAAATTGATTGACATTAGGAAGAGTCTGTGGAGGTTAGAAAATTAATGGCAACAGGCTTCATTATTTTAATCCTCACATGAATTTCTGGAGCTGTATAAAATTACCAAGTAGTAACCAGAATGAATATGGAAACGTGTCATTGTATAATAAGGATCTTTCACCTTCACAACAAGCGTCTAACCGCATCACGAATCAAAATACCAAACACTAGTAGCCATTTTGTCAAGCGGAATCCTGGCCTGGAGCTAAATTGGAGCAGCGGGAAATGTTTTCAAGTTTTCAAAAGTTATATTTTGTTCCCAAGGCAGTATAAAAATTATTGCTTGATATTAAGGACATAATGTTTCGAAAAAAAAAAAAAACAATGATATTAAATATTTTTCCAGCCAATATAATTTCACAATACAGAATAATACTTCCCAATAAAATAATGAAATCGGAACACATATTTAGATGCTGAATATAAATCTAGCCAATGTAGATCGCTCGTGTGTGTGTTTGTAATTGTCCAGTGAATATTAGCGAGGCAAAAAAAAAAAAAAAAAAGAAAAATCCAACTGAGAGAGAGAGAGAGAGAGAGAGAGAGAGAGAGAGAGAGAGAGAGAGAACATACACACTACTAAGGGAGAGAGAACACTTGACAAGCATCAAAGACATACTATATCAAGCGAGGAAATGTTTACGAGTATAACCAGACCGAAAAATAATAAAAGCAGAACAAGAGCAAGGAAAGGAAGGAAAAAATAAAAGCATGAAAGGAAACACATAACTGGCAGACACCTTGACACAGATGATACACGAAGAATATTCAATAAAAGCTAATATACAACAGTTAACACGTGTCCTATGTTCACCTTTCTCATGACCTGTGATCTTAGCTTACATTTCTACTCCTCTCCTCTGCTTTCCTTCCTCTGCTTTTCTTTCTCCTCCCTTCCCTTCCCTGCTGGACTCTCCTCCTCCTCGTGCTCTCAACTCCTTCTTTTCCTTTCAACCTCCACCTCCTCCTCCTTTCTTCCTGCGCCACTTTCCCCTTCCTTGTCCTTCTTCCTTCTTTGCAATCTTTTCCTCCACGCCACCACCAACCCCCCTCCCTCTTTCCCCTCGTCCTCTTCTTCCCTTTCCTCTTCCTCTTCTTTCTCCTTCACTTTCCGCTTGCAAAAAAAAAAAAAAAAAAAATGTGTGGAGCTGGAAAGCGACATAAACAGAACCGGGTTTGTTATTCAAAACATGTTGGGCAGGATGGGACCTGCGTGGAACGAGGAGGAGGAGGAAGAGGAAGGGGAGGAGGAGGAGGAGGAGGAGGAGGAGGAGGAGGAGGAGGAGGAGGAGGAGGAGGAGGAAAAGGAGGAGGAGGTATAGCTGGGTACAGGAGGGTGTAGACGAAAGAGGAAGGGAGCAGCAAGTTGTATGTTAGATGCTGTGTGTGTGTGTGTGTGTGTGTGTGTGTGTGTTAGGGTGTGCGAGGGTGTGGCGCCTGAGGGTGTGCAGGGGTGAAGACCGTGTGTGGGCTCGGGTTTGGGGCTGCGAGGGTGTGCGGGTGGGCTGGAAAATGTGTTACCCGTGAGAGAAGAGGACGAGGGGGAAGGAGAGAAAAGTTGCTTGTATGTGAAATGTGTTAAAATTTCGTCAGGCAGAATACCGCCCGTGGAAAGGGGAGAGGCAGAGGCAGAGACTGGAGGCTGCAACGGGAGAGACAGACCCGGAGAGACAGACAGACAGGACAGGGTGGGAGAGGACGGGGGGGAAAATTGGGACAGGAGAAAGAGAAAGAGAAAGAGAGAAGAGGAAAGGGATGTAAAAAAATATACTAGTACTGGTCGCTCGTTTTGACATATACAGAGAGAGAGAGAGAGAGAGAGAGAGAGAGAGAGAGAGAGAGAGAGAGAGAGAGAGAGAGAGAGAGAGAGAGAGAGAGAGAGAGAGAGAGAGAGAGAGAGAGAGAGAGAGAGAGAGAGAGAGAGAGAGATGGGAGACCAAGAACAACAAAACAGAGCAAAAATACACATCTTTATACGTAAATGCAAAAAAACAAAAAAAAATAAAACACACATCTTCATTGAAATTAACTGAAAAATAAAACAAAACACCGAAAAAATAAAGAAAAAGTCACGCAACGAGCCACAATACAGAGAGAGAGAGAGAGAGAGAGAGTGGATAAGCATGTACACACAGAGACTGGACAACGGAGCAGTGGGAGACACAAAAATTCTCCCCTCTCATCCATCAACAATCTTCGTCAATACATCAATCAGGGCAATTACCAGCCTGAATACAGCCTCATCCGGCGGGTGAAACTAAATTGATGATCGCTCAGATGGAAGGAGGAGGAGGAGGAGGAGGAGGAGGAGGAGGAGGAGGAGGAGGAGAAGCTACGATAGGGACACCAAGATGGAAAGAGGAGTAGAACGACGGAAGGGAACACAGAGGAAAAGAGAAGATAGAAGGAGTGGGGGGAGGGATGGGAGGAGGACACGTAGTAGCAGGGGGAATGATAGAAGAGAGAATGAAAGAAAGATGATGAAGATGGAGGGAGAGTGTGGGAGCGAGCGCAGAGGGGAGGGCTGAGGTATCAATGAGATTGGTATGAAGAGGGAAGCCAAGGAAATTATTGTAAAAGTTAATCAAAGGACCGAGAGAGAGAGAGAGAGAGAGAGAGAGAGAGAGAGAGAGAGAGAGAGAGAGAGAGAGAGAGAGAGAGAGAGAGAGAGAGAGAGAGAGAGAGAGAGAGAGAGAGAGAGAGAGAGAGAGAGAGAGAGACGTTTTGCCTTCCACACTCATTCACCGTTACGTACTCTTATGATAACGGGAGTTTATTGAGAGCACTGCAGCTGAGCCAAGGAGAGGGACCCTTCCCGCTCCAAAGCCGAAAGTGGACTGAAGGGATGGCGGTGGAATACAAGGGTGGCTATATAGACCAACCTACCGCACTGCCTTCCCCCATGTGACTTTTTTCCCTTGAGCCACGAACACGACATGGCACGCACACACACACACACACACACACACACACACACACACACACACACACACACACACACACACACACACCCACACACACACACACACACACACACACACACACACTTACACTCTCTAGCCACAGCCAAAACCTCATTCGTCTCTCAGAGTGGCATTAGAGATGAAAAATTTATATCCACCATGAAAATTTATATGAGACGGAATAAAGATACACTTAAGGTCTGGACTGGGTGGCGCAGCGGTAAATCACTAAAACTTCCCCTCCCAAAGACGTGAGTGAGAGGTCGAGCCTTACCACACGTCCATTTGATTTATTTATATCTTGGTACAATCGATGTCAGAAACAGAATTGGATATACCAGTCACCATTGCAATTCTGCTTGCTGAGAATCTATTAGCTATTAAATTTTCGTCTCTCTAGGATGAGGATGCTTGTGGTATTGGCAGTTTTCCCTCGATCTTCTTCTTACTTGCGATATTTCCAGTGTCATGTACATAAATGCTATCTCAATGCTTACTAAGTGCACATATTTAGATAGATTTTAGCAGAATTGTTGAAAAAGTAAAAATATGCTGTTTAAAGTGATATTATTCACAGAAAATTTATGTGTTCTAGCTAATTGCTGCATACATAAATAAAGTCATAAAAAGTAATGAAATCTGAAAAATAAAACTTGATAACCAACTACATAAAATAAAGCCTCATGAATAGCACACGACTGAGATGCTCAAAATCGATACAAAGGAACAGAAATATTACAAGCAAACATATTCAATCATTTCATACACACACGTGGTAACAACTCTCAGAGACAATAAAAAGAGACACCAACAAACACTGGGAATGCACACACAAAGATCACAGACAATGAAGAGAGACACCAACAGACACTGGAAATGCACACACAATCAGGACATTGAAGAGAGACACCAACAGACACTGGAATGCACACACAAAGATCACAGACAATGAAGAGAAACACCAACAAACACTGAAAATACACACAATAATTCAAACTACACATCAAATCAATAAAGCATAATATTGAAAAATGGCAATACAGTTAACTACCAAAACTCCATACAACGAAATTCATTAATGGTATTCATTCTCTATACTTCGCTGTTTTATATTCTCCGGTGCCGATTGGATTCATTCGTTCACTATTACAATCGAGCGAAATGCTCATTATGATGGCCGTAAAATAATGATAATCCTAATGGAGCAGTGATATCAAACATAAACTGGGCACACCTCCTAATGCTGTGTGTGTGTGTGTGTGTGTGTGTGTGTGTGTGTGTGTGTGTGTGTGTGTGTGTGTGTGTGTGTGTGTGTGTGTGTGTGTGTGTGTGTGTGTGTGTGTGTGTTTCATTGTTTGATCTCCTGCAGTCTCTGACGAGACAGCCAGACGTTACCCTACGGAACGAGCTCAGAGCTCATTATTTCCGATCTTCGGATAGGCCTGAGACCAGGCACACACCACACACCGGACAAGAAGGTCACTCCTCGATTTACATCCCGTACCTACTCACTGCTAGGTGAACACCCTCTACACGTGAAAGGAGACACACCCAAATATCTCCAACCGGCCGGGGAATCGAACCTCGGTCCTCTGGCTTGTAATGCCAGCGCTCTAACCACTGAGCTACCGGGCGTGTGTGTGTGTGTGTGTGTGTGTGTGTGTGTGTGTGTGTGTGTGTGTGTGTGATGTATATCCAAATTAGTAATGCATAAAGTGAAAGTAGTGAATTATGGCAGCTTCACAAAACAACAGAGAAAACGTGATGTACAACGTAAAAAAAATAAAACTCCGTACTTTTCATATAACAAAGCTAGAGAAGTGTGACGGAAAAGTAGTCGAGATGTAAAGTTTTTAATACATAACAAACAATGCAAAATGTAATAATAATAATAATAACAATAATAATAATAATAATAATAATAATAATAATAATAATAATAATAATAATAATAATAATAATAATAACAACAACGTGTCGTGTAAAGCATAACCAAAATATCTGTGATGCATATTGTATAACACTAAACTCGCGATACAAAACAAAAGACTTCCACGCAATTCATACACAACACACACAAACATTCACACACAAATAATGCATCTCACACTGGCTCACCACAGCACAACACACCATATGCACAGAACAAAACAACACAATAGCACCCTTACAACCACTTATACTCGCACATATACAGTACAGTGGAACCATGCGTGCTTTGGGGTCCGAGGGGTCTTCAAGCGCACGGGTTCGAATCCTGTCCACGGTCCGAGTGTAGGTTGGGCTTCCTCACTCGGGGCAACGGTTTCCTAGCGGGTGGGCTTTCAGATAGGAAGTACCCCCCAAAAAATATTCCCTTTAGCCCATAAATTCCCGTGAAAAGTCCACATGGTATAAAAAAATAACACACAAAAACAATGATAATAACGAAAATCACACATGCCGATTCAGCAATAAACACAAAGACCAACACACAATACACAGAAGCACTGACATGTTCCCCTCACTTGATAGAAAGTGTCCGGGTGCATCAAAGGGTAATTCTTTTTTTCCTACTCGATTTGATATCTGACGAAGGGTGACTGATTGACTGACCCCGCCTTACCATGACACTCATTTAGGTCTCTTCCCTTTCCCCTTAGCATTCCCTTCCCTTTCCTCTCTCTCTCTCTATCTCTCTCTCTCTCTCTCTCTCTCTCTCTCTCTCTCTCTCTCCCTCTCACATTCCTGCTCACTCAAAATATTAATGATTCAACCCTTCGTTCCTCTATCCGTTTCATCTCATTCCTCCTTCATCAAAATATTGATTTTTTTTTCCTGCTACTGCCTTCCAATATGACACCTTTGAATCAGTAGTCAATTGCGTCGCACTCAATATTTTCCCTATTTTTCATTTCTTTGAGTTATACAGCTCTTGAATCGTTCATTATATAATATATTAATGTATTCTCTGTCTCTGTCTGTCTCTGCTTCTGTCTGCTTGTCTGTCTGTCTGTCTTTATATAATATAGTAATGTGTTCTCTGTCTCTGTCTGTCTCTGTTTCTGTCTGTCTGTCTGTCTGTCTGTCTGTCTGTCTGTCTGTCTCTCTCTCTCTCTCTCTCTCTCTCTCTCTCTCTCTCTCTCTCTCTCTCTCTCTCTCTCTCTCTCTCTCTCTCTCTCTCTCTCTCTCTCTCTCTCTCTCTCCTTTCATCTTCTAATTTCACATCACAGGGTTTAAATTATTCAACGCTCAATTCCTCTTAGTCCTTAATATATTAATGTGTTTTCTACACTCAATTGTCAAACTTTTGAATTACCAACTGATTCAGCGTCACTCGAAACGTTAATGTACTTATGTATCTAAATCTAACACCTTTGATACAGACAGCACTTGCATCTCTTTAAAAAAAAATTCTACGTACTTTTTATTCACTAAAAATTCATAATATAAAATTACAAAGCATTCGAGTCCTCTTTAGACTGAAAAAATATTAGTGTACTTTTCATTGATTTGATTTAACACTCTTCAATTAGTAATCAGCCACCAGTTGGATTCCACGTCCCACACAAAATATTAATGCACGTTTTTTGGACATAATCTGATTGCCTACCATTTAATTGGGTAATACGATTTTCTTCCATTCACAAAAATATGTCAATGTATTTTTTTTTCTCTTTTTCCATCCATCATTTACTATAATTCTTTTCAATCTGGTAGTTTTTCCTTTTCAAACAGAATGAATATATATCAGATGTCCGGTAATGAATAAATGAAAAAGTAAATTAATAAAATACAAAATAAAAACAAGCAGACCAAAATGAATAAATATATAAGAGAGTTCAATAATTCCTTGAAATGATTTGATATTCTTATTCTAATCTACTCCTCTAATTTCACTTACTTCATATCAATTCTCTACTTGAAATATTAAAATGTGCTTATTATTTACTCCTTTTATTTCATCTGCTAATTTATGATGTACTGTAACACCTCATATGATTAATTAATGTACGTTTTTCTTCTTCATTCCCCTCTAATTCAATTCATCAGCCTTTACACACTTTTCTATCTCGTGAATTTTATCCTGTTCTTTCTTTTTTTCCGTCACTTAATTTAATTTCATACCAATTCATACTTCATTCCTCAGTCAACACGTTTCATCAGTCAGTCATTCACATTTGCCTTAATTTCATCCAGCTGTACTAACCATCCAGTTCCTTCCCGGCCAATCTTCTAATTTTCACTCATTCCACTAATAATTCAGTTACTCCATACCTTCTCATTCTTCAATTTCACCCACGAGTAATTCCTGTCAACCTACGAGTCACCACACACTCCCATATCAATACACAAATAAACACCCTCTTTCTCTCCTCGTGTCCTTCAGCTACCTATCCCCTGGCACCTCACCTCACCTCACGTCTTGTCACTTCGCCGCACGTCGCCTCACTCCCCTGCGCATTCAATATCCAATGCCAAGCCTCTCTCATCATTCCATCTCCGCTCGTCATTTGTTCCTTAAATGGTGAATTTCCTTTACCAAGTCAACCGTCTTCTTTCACTCAGCTCCTCCTCTTCCTCCTCCTCCTTCTACTCCTATTCCTTTCCTTCGTCCTCCTCGTCTTTGTCCTCTTCCTCAGCCTAATTTCTATTCCTTGTTTAAGTATTCGTCAGTGCCTTTATTCTCTTCTCTCTTCTCCATTTAATTCAACTCTTTTCCTTTCTTTTTTCTCTCATGTCCTACCTCACGTCAGTCTCTTCCTTCTACCTCTCTTTCTCCTTGCGTCTTTTCCGCAAACCTTTTATGCATCATCTTCATTTTCCTCAACTGTCCATTATATTGCTCCACTTTCCTTTTCTTCCTCTCGTCCAACTTCCTCCTATTCCTCATCCAAGTTCACGTCCATCTCTTCCTTCTCCTTTCCTCTCTTCTGCAGGCCTTTATCCATCATCTCCATATCCCTCAGTAATTGCCTTCCCACGAGCGAGCAGCAATCATAGACTTTTCATTGATATGCAGATGAGGCCGCGGC
The DNA here is from genome assembly GCF_017591435.1 of Portunus trituberculatus. Classification (NCBI taxonomy): domain Eukaryota; kingdom Metazoa; phylum Arthropoda; class Malacostraca; order Decapoda; family Portunidae; genus Portunus; species Portunus trituberculatus. The sequence continues at coordinate 13,747,989 of NC_059268.1, read as the reverse complement.
GTGACGATTGCAGTCTCTCTCGCTCTATGACTCTCTCTCTCTCTGGCAGTGGCGTTCTTCCCTCAGCTTCCCACCAACCAGGTCGAAGCCACAGCCAAAGCCACCTTTCCTATAGTGACGTAGCAAGCCTTCCCTTTACCTCGTGGAGTTTATGGATTTGGAATATTGGCAGTGCTGGGTTACGTAAATTGAATGGTGACGGAATCGTGCTTCTTTTTTTCTCTTGCTTTTTTCTTGTTCTGTATAATGGCTGGTAGTTGGGAATGATTGTCTCTCTCTGTTTTCTTGGGTTTCATGCATGTAATTACGAATCTTCTTATGCGACGGTAAATTAAGGCATAGAAGTTCAAATGAGAGAGAGAGAGAGAGAGAGAGAGAGAGAGAGAGAGAGAGAGAGAGAGAGAGAGAGAGAGAGAGAGAGAGAGAGAGAGAGAGAGAGAGAGAGAGAGAGAGAGAGAGAGAGAGAGAGAGAGAGAGAGAGAGAGAGAGAGAGAGAGAGAGAGAGAGAGAGAGAGAGAGAGAGAGAGAGAGAGAGAGATCCATTCACTTATTTAACCAGCAAACCATCCCACCATTCAGTAACTCATCCATCCATCCATTCAGCTCACCAGCCTGCCAGCAAGTGAGTCAGTCAGTTAGTCAGCCAGAGACACAAAAAGACGCGAAAAAAACAAAGCAAATTACACAACTTTCCAGGATGCACTTGGGTATGCTTCCAGAAAACATTATCTCTCAAACGTCTCATTTTATAAAGTTCACGTATTGTTAAAGGCAGCAGGGAGGAAAATAGTCAAAATTTACCAGTGCATTATGGGAAACTCTTGGTGGAGGAAAAATGTGAAGGAACTCATTAAAACTTTAGCTTTGGGCGGGGGGGGTGAGGACAAGGAGGAGGAGGAGGGAGAGGTCCAGGAGGAGGTGGTTTAGCTACTCCCAATATAACTTGTGCACGGATCTCACGAGTGTTATTAACATCCCGCCACGCCTGATGCGATTAAACTTGGCCATAAAACTGCTGGTCTTCCTTCTCCTCCTCGAGTGGCGGTGGACTCAAGCACGGCGGGTAATCAAGTGGCAGGTTAAGTAGCTGGAGTCTTTAACTTGTCTCGATAATGTGAGGGAAATGCGTGTTACTCTGCTGGGGTTAAATTATTCACACCTTCAAGAGTTTCAGTTTAATTCTGGATGTCATATTGTGTTTAGATTAAGTCTGGTGCTCTGTTTTGTATTGCAGGAGTGTTATTAATCCTTTCAGTACCAGGACGCCTTTCATATTCACTCTGTTTCCTATTTTGTGACTTTATACAGCTTCAGAAATTTATGTGGGGATTAAAAATAGTGAAGACTCTGGTCATTAACCTTTTCACCTCCATAGACCTTTCCTAATGCAAATAAAATCGTCTATTCATACACAAATATCAAAGTAAAAAGCGTCCGAACACTGAAGGAATTTAAATCTCTTAGTTATTCACCCAGTGTAGTTGTCTTTATATAATCCGTAATGACTAAGATAAGTAGTACATAGTGTGGCTTTTAATGTATGTAGGAAGTCGGATGAAGGCGCCGTCATAGTAAGAGAAATAAAAAGAAATGAATTGTTTTGTTATCACTAAGGAGAAAAAAGAGAAAAAAAAGGTCAATTTAGTCTAGGATAGGTTTGAATATTACTCTTTTGAAACAATGAACTAATGAAGCTTGTTTTCGTATCGCCTTCTTGAACTTAAACGTTAAAAAAGCTTAAACTCTACAACAGCTACAGTTTCCTTATATTTCAGACAGGCGCCTCTAGCAACATAGGTGGTTTAATAGTTAAAAACATTTGTTATATCTTTGCTCAGTAGAATTGGGTGGAATGACTTGCATGAAACACCAAGATCTCACTAACAAAGTCTATTTTAACTTGCATTCTTTTCCCCAAGAGACAAGAAAGGCATGAGATAATAAACAAAGGCAATAAGTAAGTTGATGTGTAAATCATTAATGTTCTTCAGATGTGTGGAAAAGAAATACAGTAAGTAGATTTTTTTCCTCACCCATTTTTCTATTTTCTTTTTAACTTTATCAACTAAGATAAAAGTGGCTAGGTCTTTTTTTTCTTTTAACTTCATTTTCACAAATTTTCACGAGAAGGTCAGCGATGGATATGAAAACAAGGATCAGGTGAGTAAAATGGCAAAATAATCAAGCGGTGTGCACGCGGCATAAAACTGTTTCGATTATGTGTTTTTCTACCTGACTTTTGTTCGAGATTACGATGTTGCGGCAAAGAAGAAAAGAAAAAGATCAAATGGTGTGAATAGCCTTTTGTCTGTACCTAGCTTGATTACCTGGAGAAATTATTAATGAAATCTCATAGATACTTTGTCTTCTAGATCAAAAAGAAGAAAAATGATGGGGTGTAAAAAAATATTAACTGAAAACAAATGAGAAGGTGAAAGTGATAATAATGACGATCTTTCCTTACTGGCATGATGTTGCGAGGCGTTGTGAGTACTTGTGTCAGTATTGGTTATGATCAGATCCATAGAGATGATTCTTCTGTATGTCTGTAAGTGAGCGGGTCTGTCTGCATTGTTTCTCTGCTTGTTCATTCTCTCTCTCTCTCTCTCTCTCTCTCTCTCTCTCTCTCTCTCTCTCTCTCTAAAAATGATAAAAAAGAACATGGTAAAAAAGAGAAAAAAAACTCCTACACCAATATTAAGTTTTCTTTGCAAACGTCACCATAACACGATTGAATTTTTTTCTCGAGGAGAGGAGACTGTAATCACGTAATCAGTTTCAAATCACTCATTAAAAAATCTAACACCAATGAAAAGTTTAAGAACACAAGTGTGGGTTTTGTGATTGACGAGTAGAAAGTATAATGGTAGACATTTCAGTAAGAGTGAAAAGAAAATATCGCGGAATAAGAAAGAAGCTCGTGATTATATTATGATTCCTACCAAGGGGACACAGTCGGCGGCTCGCGCGGGGAGTCAAGTAACAGGTAAAGCGTTGACTTCAAGCTGTGGGAGGTGAAAAGCGTGGAAAGGCTGGATGGAATATTCTGACACGACCAGGAATAAACCAATGGAGAACAAAAGTGGGAATGCAGAAAGTCAGAATAGCATCAATAAGTTAACAGAGAGAAGGGATCAAAGTGAAGAGATGGAACATGTTCATTCCTGCAATGCAACAAACAAAAGCGTCTCATAAGTCTCTGAAATGCCAGTCCCCATTCTCATAAAATGCATTTCTTGTTTATCCAATAACATCTTTGACCTTCATCCTTCGCCCTTCTTCCGTAATAAAGTCTACTCCACTCAGAACACACGTGTGACTTACATTTCTGTTGATTTTTTTCTTGAATATATTTTGGTCATGCTTGTATTTACTGTCGCGAGTCTCAAACACGTGTATCACTATGACTTCATCTAAATTCATCCATTCGCAAATTCAAAAGCAGTCTCGATCATGCGCTGGTTGATATAGTAACATGCAACATTCAGCCTATGACATTGGATGTATGGAAGTACAAAAGGACACGGATAGAGGACTATAGGAGCAAGACGCAGGACATCATCAGTGACCACCAAACCGACTCCTTTACCTAAGACTGACTCAAGCAGAGCGGGGGAAGCGAACAAACGCACACAAATAAAAGCAGCTTGACAAGGGTGAAAATGAATAGATGAATAAATACTGAATAATGATAACTACACGATCAATACTACTACTTCTACTACTACTACTACTACTACTACTACTACTAATAATACTAACAATAACAATAATAATAGTAATAATAATAATAATAATAATAATAATAATAATAATAATAATAATAATAATAATAATAATAATAATAGAAGTAAATTAACTTGTATACCATAACAATCACATCATCCCACATTCATTCGTCCTTCCAAAAATACAGACAGAGGTGTTTACAACAAATAAATTGATGCCACTTATTGTATCCACTGCCGAGATTGTTTTACTTACATTAAGGATATTACGGTTGTTAACATTAAGCTGATGCTATCTCAACATAAAATGGCTGCCAATTATATGCTTCATTAGGGGAATGAAGTGTTCTCTTGATGGCGAGTTACGAACTATTATTATCACAGACCAATTATCATCATAATATTTCAGGGCCACTTTTCCGTGTTCCGACACATGAAAAAAATGTGTGAGAAAGACTTCAGGTCCAGGCAAGGCTTGTCCCTACCGACGCGAGTCATAAAAGTTGGGTCTCACCACGCGTTCTGACAAGCTGCTATTGTTTTCCTGGTAAAGACTTGAGAAAGCTTTGGTCTGACAAGACTGCCCTGGATCTTAAGCTCCCCTGTACTCTTTCGGTGTCTTAAAATAAAAGTGGATGTGTGGGAGTCTGCTGCCTTCAGGTGCCACTTATCAACTCGCGCAGTAATTTCTTTGAACGTAAGAGACACTGGTGAAGGTGATGTGATACGTATATCATTATATTTGTGAACAGAAATCGGTTCGGCTGAATACTCAGTAATTGATACTTACACACTGCAGTCTACCATTGCGTGATGTCAGGCATAGAGGATGTTATCTAATTGAGATATACTCGAGACAAAGGTTGTAGTTATTTGACCGAAACAATAGTCAGTCTGAAGCGCCCCGTAGTTAGCAATACATACAACAATTTTCTTTGAATAAATGACACCAGGATCGATCACAGTGTTTCAGATATCCTTTGCCCGCCTGTCTTTCTCTCTCCTGTGCTGGCCCTCGAATTCATCACAGAGATCACCTATCAAACTATTAAAATTCCTTGCTGTTAGAATAGATAAAGATAAATTGTACTGTACTAATAACTAGAGGTGGTTATCAAACTTCTTTATACAAAAAATAGTTTTAAATTTATTGAAATCCTTTAATGGCATTTATAATTAAACTAATGATGTGGCACAAAGTTAAATCCCCACCAGGTTAATACATGACCATAAAGTCTTAAGTCACTGGAGACGAGCAACGTAATGTACCAAAGATGTTTCAACGCAACCAAACACATGTGACACACTTTAGAGGAGCATCACATGAATACCACGAAGCCCAACACGTATGCAGTTTAGCTTAGTATTCTGAAACACTCAGTGCTTTCATTAGGACTGTTTTCAAAGGCTACACACATCACTGGTTAGGTTTTCATAAGGGTTTTCCTCACTGATAGTGTAGAATTCTTGTTAGCTTTGCACTCTATGCATTAAAGACTGTCTTCAAAATCACATAAACTTTTATCACAGCATGTGTGAAATAGTAAGGATGAAGCACCGAAACATCTGAGCATAAAATTCTTAATTGCATGGACAGAGAAGCAGTGACTTGGTGGGATGAGCAGCGGCGTCCGTGCGTTCTCCTCTGCTCCTGGACGGACAAAAAATCAGAAGGGAAATTAATGGACCGTCAATAAGTTTCTGGAGGAACTAAATGTCATCAACATTCTTTAAATTACACTTTGAAAAAAGAAATCAATATTTAATTGCTGAACTTTAACTTGCACGATTATTCTAATGACGAAAAGTTTCCTCTCTTGGCCTTAATTCACAGCTCCTCTCTTATTAATACTGCCGCTGCCTGCCTCTCCTCCAGCTATAAACACCCGCCATAAACAAGGACAATATGATAAACCGCCACTCGTAAATCACAACACAAAAGCCTCATGAAACGAGCAGCAGCAGCAGCAGCAACTCGTAAAAAACAACACAAGAAGGAGCCACGCGCCACGCACCTCACAACACAACACAAACGTCACCACTCCCCAAGCTGATCTCATAAAACTTCGCCCCTTTTCCGGAGCGTCACTTTACGTATATCTATTCCATTGACACTCTTTTAAGACTTAATCTGGGGAGCTTTTCCGGTGTTGTGCCAACACGATTTGTTCTCGTATAAGCGTGTTTTCTGAGGCCCTCCTCCCCGGCGCCTCTTGAATCACGTTCCCCGAGGAGGAGGCCAGGCCATCAGTGTGCTGGGTCACGGCTCCTCGCTTGCACAACATCAGGGAAGCTTCGCCAGGCAATGTCGTCATGGCTATTTTGTTTCCTCCCTCTCCTGGGCTCTCCCGTAAACCTGGTGACGCAGATACAGATAGATTGCTTAAATGGCGCCCACACACACACACACATACACACACACACACAGGCTGGGTGCTTGTAATGTGACTGCTGTGTCTAGCCAGCTCTCATCGATGACGGTGTAAACCAAGAATAATCCATGAAAGATCCATGAAAGGACTAAAGGGGCAAAGAAAATAATCAAGACTTATGATATACTAAGACCAACTCCGTAAAGAAAAGAGAAGGTGAATACTATAAGACTCTCCCATGCCAGTGTCGCACAAGCACACATAAAGCCCGGACACGTCTCTGCGTTATTTTTTCGTCCCCATAAATTCTTGATTGTAGCACCGACCGTCGCAGCGCCAGGCGAGTGCCAACACACCACCAGCTTCACTTCCCGTACAACTTCTCACACCATTCTATGAGGCGAAGGTTATGTAAGGAGGCTCATGTAGTGTCCACGAAGAATATTAAATGGCACATGCTTCCTGCCTTCATTCAGTTACCTTATTCTTGTATTCTTTCCTGATTTTTGCATTGATTTAACGGGACATATTTCTCTCTTGGATATGACTGAATAACGGGATGAAGGAAGAGGAAAGAGGAAGGCAATGAATGTGATGCCAATGAAGATACAGTCCCATGATGGAATTTATAAGTATCTTTCTTAAAATCACAGTTAGCTTATTTCAATCTTCCCTCCTTCCTCTTATACTGATGTAAAATATTCTTTTGTATACGAGAAAAGAGAGAGAGGAGGAAAGAGAAGAGGACAGTGAATAGTGAATATGATGGTAATGATGATATATTCAAAGGACAAAGTTTCATAAGTAAGTGATTTTGCTTGAGTGTGTTATATGATTAAGGGAAATGATAAAGTGGAAGAAGGCAGTGAAGATGTAGACGACAAAGAGGAGATGATGATGATGATAGATTCTGATGATGAGATGATAAAAGAATGATAAATTGAAACGACCACAGACAAAAACTACTGAGAACAAAGGAATATGGAGGAGGAGGAGGAGGAGGAGGAGGAGGGCGAGGGTGAGGGCGAGGGCGAGGGCGAGGACGAGGACAAGGAGAGAGAAGGGAAAGAGCACATGCAAGAGTAAAAATGAAAAAGAAAAAAAAAAAACTGATGAACTAAAAGACGATAAAGAAAAGAGAAAAGAATGTAGAAATAGATGAAGATGAGAAGGGTGATGATGAGGGGGAGGAAGGAGCGGTGCCGACTGCCCAGGATACGCCCAGCGGGATGACATTAGCCGTCCCTCGTAAGTCGGCGGCGCTGTCTGAGTTCGGGGTCGTTGGTTACCAGTTGGGAGAATAGTCACGTTTTCATTTTGCTCCAACTTCACCCATTAACTGCTAATGGCTTTTGTGTTCCGCAGTGCCATAAATATCCACACCATTACGGCCGCGGTGCCATGATTCTTAAAAGGACCTCGCCCACGTAGAAGCGTCTGCCATCTGACCCATACCCATACGGCAGCACAGTGCCACCATTCAACCACCTCCAGGGCCATTAAGTTGTCCATCCTTACTAAGCCTTTGCTCTCTTTTCCTCGCCCGCTGCTCTCTTTTATGTAAACAAGTACACGCAGCAGGCCTTGGAGCAAGCCAGGCCGCGGCGGAATGTGAAATATGACATCCATTTCCTCTCTCGTGTTTCCAAAGGCACAGGTCGCGGCCCACCCAGGCGAGAGGGGCGTGACAAAGCGACGGGCCACTCGTCTTGAAATGTGAATGCATTAGTAACGTGCAGGGAGTGGTAAGCAGTGGGAGGGAAACGTGGAATACTTTTTTTTTTTGGTATAAATTGTTAAGGTTACAGTTATAGTACAATATAGCACAATGTGTTCTCTAATATTCTCAACACTAAAGTGCGAGGCGCTATTCAGAATTCCTCGTAACAAAGCTTGTATTTTCTTTAGGTGCGGCGGTGTAGGGGTGCGGGGCTCGCCAGGTCGCCGGTGCGTTTGTACACCTGAGCGTTAAGGTCTTTGTCTCCTCGCGGCGCGGCAGTTCAAGTGAGATGAGTTTTTTTCGCCCGAGGGTTAAGGCTGTGGGGAACATTAACGCATATCACACTACAATGCTTTAGTTGTATTACATTTTTTTTCTTTTAAGGGATTGCTCGCACGCATACGCACAAGCGCACGCGCACACACACACACACACACACACACACACACACACACACACACACACACACACACACACACACACACACACGCACACACACACACACACACACACACACACACACACACACACACACACACACACACACACACACACACACACACACACACACGCACGCACACGTGTCTGCCTTGAGGCGACACGAACTCTTCGTTTTTTCAACTTTTATAAAACATTGTTGATTGTAGTAAATGGTATGATGAAACAAAGTATTGTCACAAACTCCTAAATGGTCAAAGGAAGCTTGTATCTCATTTTGATGCAAAAAAAAGAATAATACACTAAAGGATTTCTTACCCGAGTTAATAAAGAAACAAATGAGGTGAGATAGTCAAGTATCACAAGGCATAGGAATCCTGCACTAATCTTATGTTGGGGGTTTTAGTTTCACTTATTGCCTTTCTATTTCATGTCACAAATAGAGGCAGCCCTCTTCCCATGTCAGTGTCATCAGGACAGAAAGCCTCCTGCAGGTTCGGAAAAACATCGCATTTTCTCACACTTTGGTGCCTGATCTTCATAACTTTCAAATGACAATTAAGGAAGTTACAAGCGTTTTCAATCCAGATTTCGTGATTCCAGTGATGGATAAAGGAAAAAGACTGTACACCAACAACAGGAAAACAAAGCGTCTAGGAATGCATAATGGAATACTCGTGTAACACGTGCTACACAATCCGGGATGACCACAAGACTGTGCCACCGAGACAAGAGGTACCTGTGAATTAGACGCACATGATCCACATTAAGGTCGGTTAATCCTCACCGTTGTGGAATACCAACAGGTAACGCGCATACCTGTCCTCCAGTGGTGGATAGAGCTCACAAAGAAATAACAATGCCAGGTAGGTGTGAGGTAAAAAGAGGACAATGCTTTCTGGCTTTCTTTCACTGTAATACGGACACCAGTCACAATCAATGGGATAACGAATGTCTGGCGCATCTGCCGCACATACATTGCACTTGTGCTGATTGGTGAATGATGGGAATCCATGGCAGCGTGTGGAGGGGACGCAGATGGTGGAGCTCCACGCTGAATGTACTACATCACAGCGGGGTAAGCGGCTGTATTAGAGGTATTATGTGGCATACGTGCTTACGACCCGAGGTTTGCGTCAGCAGGGGATCTGCTAGACTGCTCAAACGGAGATGGAAGTAAAATAAATTTGGTAACGCACGTATACACAAGAACAAAAACAAATAGGCAGCTACTGTACAGTATCACTAAATAGAGACGGGAAGCAAAACTCTGATGTGTCTGTAGTATGATAATAGGGAAACGGTGTTGCTAAACTGTCGAGAGAAAATAAAAAGAGCAAGACATAAGCCTAATGGACATGAAACCACAAATAGCAGCCACAGTATCCCTGACTTGAAGAATAAAACAAAACTATGACGGGTGTTAAACCTTTATGGCCCTATGAGGAAATATTGGTGATGATATAGCTTGTCAGAAGTGTAAGTGCAGGTGTCATAAACATGTTTATCTGGTGGGGTTAATGTGGTTATAACAGCACCGCCTATAGCAGCGTGGAGGCGGTGATGGGCGTCTGCCGGTTAAGGCCGCCATAAATGTTTACAGGACATTAAACAAACACACGACAGCACCGGGGAAGGCTGGCGGCGGTGAAAGAGAGCAAGTTCAAATGAAGTGATCGAATTGAAAAGGTCAACTCCCATTTTGAAACACCTATTGATTTGTTGATGCTGCTTTGACAACTGATCGATGGCGCAAAACACACACACAAAAAACAGGAATAAAAATACAAGGCTACGTAGTGTATTGGAGTCATAATATGGTAATCGAATTCAAATATCAAATACTGTCGACGTAATGAAAAATAAAAAAATCAGCAGAAGTACAGTAAAGCAAAAGAAGTGAATGAAATAAAGAGGAAAGAAATGATACAAAGAGAGGAAAAGATACAAAGGAACAGAGAGAGAGAGAGAGAGAGAGAGAGAGAGAGAGAGAGAGAGAGAGAGAGAGAGAGAGAGAGAGAGAGAGAGAGAGAGAGAGTATACAGGTGAAGAACATTACACGATCTAATTTGACGCTGAGAATAACAACAAAACTCCCTCCAAACTCCCAAGATAGCGTGTTCAAGATCAAGTAGATTAACTAACCATGGTAATAGTATTCCTATTTGATGCGCAGAGTCTGAGCGAAAACTTGGTGGAATTGTAGTGGGGAGGATTGAAAAATTAAGGTCACCGTAAAAATAGTAGTGGTGGTGGTGGTGGTGGTGGTGGTGGTGGCGGCGGTGGACGTGGCCGGTATACAGTAACTGGCTTAAAGACATAATGCAATAATAGCAAATGCTCAACATGAACTTAATTAATGGCAAGTGAGTTTAATGAGACTTTAACTATGCACAACAAAACTTGCTAACTGGAGACGTTTTTTCCGGAGCAGAGAGAGAGAGAGAGAGAGAGAGAGAGAGAGAGAGAGAGAGAGAGAGAGAGAGAGAGAGAGAGACCGTCGCCACCCGAACTTAACAAACGAGAGTAATGAAAAGTTAAATGACATTCCAACGAATAATTAAAACAGTGAACGCAACACATCACTCACAATGACGGAATGTGAACTCTCCAAGGAACTAAATAGCAACAAGTAACATCAAAAGGTCATTACTCACCATCTCTTTTGTGAGAGAGAGAGAGAGAGAGAGAGAGAGAGAGAGAGAGAGAGAGAGAGAGAGAGAGAGAGAGAGAGAGAGAGAGAGAGAGAGAGAGAGAGAGAGAGAGAGAGAGAGAGAATATATTTTTTTCCTCCTCTCATTTTATCCTTCCAGGCTCTCTCTTCTTTCATTGCATAAATTTTGCTGTCGTGTTTTTAGGCTTCATATAATTTTCCTGATTATTTCTGACACGAGCAACAACGAAAACAACAACAACAACAACAACAAAAACAACAACACGAACAACAATGAAGACGAACACGAACACGAAAAACAAGAAAAAGAGGAGAAATATCAAAAACATCATAACCACTGCTACCACCACCACCACCACCAACAACAACAACAACAACAAATCCCAGTGTAAATATACCATACAGCAACTCTAAAACGACCTCTCTGACGGGTTGGTGTGCATGGGGTGGGGGGCAGCGAGAGAGGTCAATCAGTCAGGCTCATCAGTAGCACTCGCATACAAACTCTAAGCATATTTTGCAATCAGATCCACAGCCTGAACTATTTGTTTGTCCTCTGTTCCGAGTCATCCGTCGCAATTAACGTTAACTTTTTATCTATCGTATTTTTATTTCCGTACACATCGTTTCAATACTCTGAGTAAAGAAAACGAGAGTGAGGTGTAAGCTAGATGTCAAATTGCAGTATGTGTGTGATTTTTGGCCTTCAAATGATGACTAAATGTGCTTTGAGAGAAGTATAGATAGTGTATAATGATAGTATGTTTAATTATAAAGAAAGTAATGGCTACACTGACGCCACACACACACACACACACACACACACACACACACACACACACACACACACACACACACATACATACACACATACTTTAATAACTAAACTCCCCAGAATAAGAAAAAAATATATATACGTTTGTATTCTCATCCAAACAGAAATTAAATTACAGAAAACTAAAATGAAATAAAAAAAGAGAAAACGAAAAAAAAATCATAAAATAAGATAAAACAGAACCAGAAAGAAAAAAACAGAAAACCACAAAAAATATATATATAAAGACTCATGACTAAAATAGGAAAAAGAAATTATCATGTACAAACAGACACACACACACACACACACACACACACACACACACACACACACACACACACACGTGCAACACAATAAAGTGAATACATATGTAGACACAGATTCCAAACAGGCGAGACAAGGAAAGCATCACAACAACTAACTTAAGCTTCGTCCAACATTTACCGCCTCACATTCACACCTGTCCCTCCAAACACCCTAACAATGACCTACCTATCCTCTACCCGGCATCCTCCCCTTCCTGACGCCCCTACCCCCACCCACGCCCGTGTCGACGCCTTCATTTCCTGGGACAAGGGCTCTCCAGGACCTAACACGTGAGGGCCTTCCTGGAGACCTGTACTTTGAAGCGGAATGCGAAGGGAATGTCTGTGTAACCTCCCTGTCTGTCTAATGTATCCGTGTGTCCGTGTGTGTGTGTGTGTGTGTGTGTGTGTGTGTGTGTGTGTGTGTGTGTGTGTGTGTGTGTGTGTGTGTGTGTGTATGATTTTTTTTCATCGTTTCCTGTCTATTTTAGTTTTAAATAAGTCACGGTTAGGATCAAATGTTTTCCAGACCTTTCTTTTCTTCTCGTCTTTATTCAATTCTTTTCCTTCTCCACTTTTCTTGTGACGACATTCTCACTTTTTACCTGCATGTGTCGTCACCTTTCCCGCCCCTCGCCACCCCGCCAGCAGTCTCCCACCACTCACCTCTCACCTCCGCACCCTTGCCTTGTTCACCTCAGGGTCTCAGGGGAGCCGAGCCAGAGCCAGAAACAACGTACCTGGGGAAGAGAAAAGCTAAGTTACGACATATGAACTTTGAAGGTAAAAATGAGTCTTATATATAGTGGTTGTTCACTTAATTTACATATGTGATATTAACCAAATTATGTTTCCATCAAAGAGTTTAAATCAATTTAGTGAAGTAAGGGATATTTATTTTTTACTTTGCGTGTGTGTCCAGTGTAAGGGAAGTGTTCTCTCTCTCTCTCTCTCTCTCTCTCTCTCTCTCTCTCTCTCTCTCTCGACGATTTTTGTAAAGAACTTACTAGATCGAGGAGGAAAAATTACATTATCTTCACCAATAACTTAACTCGTGTCACGGTTCAGACATCAAGCCCTAATTACCACTCCCACCGCTGGACTAAGCTGCTCTCACCCACTCCCCTACTCCCCTCCCTTCCCACGCGGCGCCGTGCTTTCCGACACACCTAGCTCGATATCCTGATAGGGCCACACGCCAGCTCCTCCTCCCTCGCTCTCCTTCACTTTATGGGAGCTTTGTGGCGCCAGTCTGGTCTCCCGCGCTTGGGACGACCCTACTTCCACCTCTCTCAACCCCCACTTTCTCTCTCTCCTCGGTAGTAGTATCTGGTTTGTGGTCAGCTCATTCCTCTCTGCTAGTCTTCCCTTCACTACATTCCCGACTCTCGTTTTCTCTCGTCCATCTCGTCCCTTCTCTTTTCATCCCTCACGGAAATCCCAAGCGTTCCTTTTTGTATGCGTTTGCTGAATGGTGGGAAGATCACGCAAACTTCAAGGCGAAATCCAGTAAGGGAAGGAGGGGGTAAGGGCGGCCCGTGTCCCGCCGAGTAGCCTTTGCCAGACAGACAGTCTTGCCGTAACTCCGACGGCGCCAAGCCATACTTCCCATGACGACCCCTAACCCGTATCATCCCTTTCTGGCAGATGAGGACGGCGCATTTGCCAGTGTAGTAAGGAAGCAACGTTAAGGGTCATCATTGCACCTTGTCCCGAACGAGGAGGCTGTCGCGCGGAGGGGAGAGTGGTGAGGGGACGCAGGGACGCGGGAACGACGATGAAATGACAGGAGTGGGGAGGGTGCTAGCCAGGGCCGTAATGAGACTGGCGGTGGAATAGTGTCCAGAGCAAATGGAGGTGGATGAGAGGCGGTGGTAATGTGGAGGACTGCTAGAGAGTGTTGGGGTGGTGTGGGGTGGGTGTGGATGGGTGAGGCTGTCAAAGGGATGGAAGGAGGGTAAGCAAGGTGCGTTAGTATTTCATAGTGTCATTAAATATAGCAATACTCATCTGCCATTTCTTTTAATGTTATCTTTAAATTACATTACGTCACATGTACGAAATTGCTAGAAGCGAGTTATTAATATTCATGAGACAGAATTTTTGAAGGCAAAGGAAAATAATCTCGGAAAAAAGACAAAATTTAGTTACGTATGTCGTGTGCGAAATGGATGTTGGTAGAGCATGCTTACGGATTTATGTCAAACAAACAAGTCGCGTTATTTTCTATTATCTTCAAAGGGAAGCCACGCACGCTCACGGTATAAAACAATTTGGATTTAATTTTTTTCCATTACATGCAAGGTAACATCAGCATGAAATAAGTAAATAAATGAACAAACGAATATTTTTTTTCGTTTTTTTTTTCCTTTCAAGAAGGTTCCAAGTCTTCGGATCTCACCCGCTTCTGTGGCTGTTCACGTCATTGAACACATACTGAGCCATGTTCCACACATTTTTACTTTTCCTCTAAATATACGTGTACCTGGCTTGTGGTCAACTCATTTCTCTCTTTGTGTGCACGAGACACGTATTACTGGTCCATTTCACCCTTCACCGCCACCTTTCAAATCCGTCTCTGGGTTGAAGAGCAACGGATCCTGAGACGCAATCTGAACAAAAGACTCATCAGTCTCAGAATAGAGCCGCGGACACGACAAGATAATGAAGCGCCAAAGCCTTCTAACCTTTGACGTCACTCACGATCAAGCTAGCTCCTCTCCTCCCCTCCCACCTTCTCATCACATTCAGGATAAGATCTATAGAGGATCTTACAAGTTTTGCTCCTCGGTGATATTGATCCACTCACACACGTAAGATTTTGAGAACTGTATACTTTTCTACCAGTTTTTCACAATCTATGAAGTATTATCGGTCAAAAGAACATAAACTAATAAGGCTGCTGAGTTATGATAAATCTGCCGGGCAATACAGCAGTCCACGCTCAGGCATCAAGTGCATTAATATACCGTCTGCCTGACCTGCCGATAAAGAACAGGTCTGGACTTACAACGATTGTGTTCAGTGTATCTTACAGTCAGTAAACTCAATGCAGGTAGTTTTACAAGAAAAATAATATGATTAATTTTTCTTCCTATTGAGGCCACTAGTTACAAGCTGTGTTGTGCTTTCTTTATGATTAATGCACACTCTCTTTAATAAGACATACTAGTTACAATTACATATTCCTTATGCTTAGTGTCCGAGGCCTTAAAATATTATCACGTCAGTTATAAAGCAGAAACGAGACAGCCATTAGTACCTCTATCCAACGCGTGACTGAGAACAAAAAGCTACTATGCTTCACGTCTTTTTTTCCCAATCAGAACGTGAGAGCCATTAAGTCGATATGGTTTTAATACACGCATTAAGTCCAGAGTTTATACACCCTTCCTTCCCTCCTAGGAGAGATTTTAGCAGTTCTGTATGGAATTATTGCAGAGATGTGAGTACGGAGCGAGCATTACACGTGAACGGTCTAGTCAGGGAGAGAAGTGATGCACCAGTGGAGGCAATCTGCTGTAAAGGGTACCAGGTCATTTGGCGCACTCCATTAGCTGAACAGAAAAAAATAAATAAATAAAACGAATCATAAAATCAAGTATGAAGTTCCTCCGATATGAAGTTCACATTTTCATTTAGCAATATATACAGAGGCGGAGAGACTGGCTAATGTTTTTTTTTTTTTACCTTACGGCTCTTCGACACCCAGATTAACCCTTTCTGTATCATGAGGCGTTTTCATGTCCTGCTTGCTATTTCGTGATTTTGTGCACCTATACAAACTATGTGGGGATTAAAGACTGGTCATTGATCCTTTCAGTAATGGGATACATGTTTATCTTGAGATCTGTGTACGATTAGACCACTTAATTGCCATTTGGAAGGGTCTATGGAGGTCAGAGGATTAATGGGCACAGTCTTCACACTATTTTGATTCCCACATGAGTTTCTGAAACTATAAAATCACTAAATAGTATGTAGAACGAATATGGAAATGCGTTATGGTACTGAAGGGGTTAACAGTCTGACCTCCATAGACCTTTCCTAACTTCAATAAAATCATCCAATCATACGCAAAACTCACAGTAAAAATGCGTCCCAGTACTGAAAGGGTTAAGACTCCTCGACACTCAGATTAAAGGTCGCTTTCAGACGCCGCTGCTCAGAAAGAAAAACGGTTCAAGTGTGCCGATCGCTTCTTCAACCCGCCCATCATCAGCATCGATTACAGTGCGGGAGGGAGAGGGAGTGGGTCTTGAACGTGTTTATCTAGAGCATTATGCCGCAGTATTAACTCGATTACCAGGAACCAATCAGCATAATGAAATCAGCTTCCCCGCTTGAGGTGCTGCTATGACAGGATTAGAAGTGGTGGTAGTGGTGGTAGTGGTGGTGATGGTGGTGGGCGAGATGTTGGGCGAGGTTGAGGAGAGATGGGAGGGAAGGAGGGGGAGAAATCTAAACACTCGTAGCTTCTTTATGACGGACTCAAAGAAGGAAAGGTCGGGCCAGAACGCAGCTTTCTCTCTTGTTTTCGTCGTGACCTGTCAAATCTTTTCGTGAATATATACAGTGAGTTTGGTTCTTGACAACAACCTTCATATCGGACCATCCTTTGTTCTACTGTTGGAAAAGATACATTTCTCAGAGAGAAAACTTAAAAAAGTGAAAATAAGAAAAATAACTACACTTTTGCATTCTATATTGCAGCTATAACAGCAGGTCAGTCTTTGCTCCCGCGTAGGAAAAAAAATAAAGATAAAAATGAAGAGAGCAAGATTAAATTTCCACTTTCCCACTTTTATCAGCAGTATCTCACGTGTCCATTGCACTAATTACACGTACAAAGAAGAAAGGCTAGAACAAAGTCAATTCCCTTCCCTCGCACTCTGTGAACTTTTGCGCAGTCTCGGATGTTTTGGCGAGTTTCAACCCCTTGTCCTCCAAACTCCCAATAGCAGGCAGTTCAAATATCAAAGAAAAGGTAAGGGCAGAACGCAGCTCACCTCCCTCGTGCTCATACATACTCGGTCAACTTTTGGCTTGAGGTGTCGGATCTCTTCTTAATTTTCACTCCCTGCCTTCCAAATGCTGAATAACAGATACTTCAAATATCTCACCGATACCTTTCCAGAAGCCAGGAAACGTGTGGCTTGGCTGCAGGCTGACTAGAAAAAGGATACATTTCTGCATTTCACTGAGACAGGTAAATTTTTACTCCTGGCGGAGCTGAAGCGACAACGTTTGAAGAAATATGAAAGGTAGAGAATGGTGCAGAAGGTACAGTAGTGGGTAGGTTGATCCTTATACTACAGCCATGGTCTATTAATTTAATGACATGCAGGACACTGTGAGAGGAAAGAGGGAATAGGAGGCTAATTATGTCATCTCCATACTACAAAGGTCGTCCTCCTCGACTTCCGTATTTCCATTTCTACATTTCCTTTCTTTATTTCCCTCCTGCTGCTTCTGCCTTTCACCCACACTGTCCTATCCTATTACTACTATGTAAACTGTAAGGCCCAAGATCACACTGGACGAGAGAGAGAGAGAGAGAGAGAGAGAGAGAGAGAGAGAGAGAGAGAGAGAGAGAGAGAGAGAGAGAGAGAGAGAGAGAGAGAGAGAGAGAGAGAGAGAGAAACCATTGAGTGACGTGGACGGATTTCTATTTGTATAGCATTATATTGATAAAAACACGGAGCTTCAAAAGGTGAAAACAGCGCAGGGTTCTAAGCGCCGGGTCGGGGTAAACAGTGGCAGACGGACCCAAGCGGAGTAAACATTCAAGTTCATCTCCCTTACTGAGCCGTGAAAAGAATGTGACATCAAAAGGAAAGTAGTGAATGGCGGCGTGTGTGTGGCGCGTGAGTGGCTGCCGGCGGCCTGGGCTTGAGTACACACACACACACACACACACACACACACACACACACACACACACACACACACACACACACACATAATATACAAGACTAGACAAACACCCAACAACTTTTTCTTCACCTGCTTTGCCCTGCCCTGCCCTGCTCTCTCTCTCTCTCTCTCTCTCTCTCTCTCTCTCTCTCTCTCTCTCTCTCTCTGAAACACACAGCATCATGCATCACTCTCACATCAAAGACTACATGACACGGTAGGTACATGGATGCTGTGAATATGTAACTGTGTGTATGTATGTTTGACACTGCAGTCGTCGTGTTTGAAAGAATCTCTCTCTCTCTCTCTCTCTCTCTCTCTCTCTCTCTCTCTCTCTCTCTCTCTCTCTCTTGCATAAATTTTCTGTGATGAAGTAAAATTCTCTCTTATCTTTCTGTTCATTAGTCATTTCATTTTTTTTCTCTCTCTTACTCCCAAATGAAGCGAGTGACTGCCTCATAATTCCTTTACCGACTGAGACACTTTCACTTCAAAAAAATATAATAATGATTTAAGTCGTAGTTCCTCTACGTAACTCTCTGGTCCACACGATATGAAAGCTCAGAGTAGTGACAACATTAACTCTTTCATCGGTACAACGTCCCCTCAAGTTTAATAAAATGGTAAGGCGCAGGCTCAAAGGAATTTTGAAAGACATCACTAGCAGGATAAAAGTGTACGCGAGAATTTTCAAACCATTTTTTAGTTCCTGGAGTTTTTTTACATTTTTTTTCGGGGAGTTTGTCTATGATGATCAAAATAATGTGACGTACTATCGCAAGAGTAGCAGAGAATAATTGAAGAAGGGATGGAGAGAGACGTAGGAAGAGACATGATAGAGATAGGGAATGAAAAAAGATAGAGAAACGTATCCATAAGCAATAATGATATGAAAACAAGTGAAAAAGTAAAAGAAAATAGAGTTAACAAGACTACTCTCTCTCTATTTCTCTCTCTCTCTCTCTCTCTCTCTACAACCCCCCACACACACACACACGTATCAACCTCCTCCTCCTCCTCCTCCTCCTCCTCCTCCTCCTCCTCCTCCTCCTCCTCCTCCTCCTCCTCCCCACCCTGTTATATAAGAAAAGGTGAATTATTTAACTCGCCGCGGTGCACAAAAATTCATTTACGTATATTTCAGCACCCCAGGCCAATTATCGCTCTCCTCATTTGGTGTGACGCCTTCAGCAGCGCAATAAAGAATGGGAGAATGTGTTTCGTGATTGCCAGAAAGAGGGAAGCGAAGTCGAAAGTTGAGATGGGAAGGAACGCGTGGAGGAGGAGAAGAAGGAGGAGGAGGAGGAGGAGGAGGAAGGAATAAAGGATCTCGAGTAACAATGATAAGAACGATGAGAACAAGAACACATGACCAACAAGAAAAATGTGAACAATTACATGAAGGAAAGAAAAGAAGAAAGTTTGCTTGGCGTTTAAATGTATGCTATTATTATATACTATTATTATCATGATTAAAATGATGAAATGTATACTATTATTATATACTATTATTATCATTATTATTATTACTACTACTACTATTATTATTATTATTATTTATTATTATTGTCATTAGTATCAGGCTGCAACATAATCATATTACACCTGAAGCTAAGTGGAATAAAATATTCATAATGATTTACAAAGTACTACTATTACTACTACTACTACTACTACTACTACTACTACTACTACTACTACCACTAATATTACCACTACAGCAATAACAACGACAACAACAATAGCTACTGCTCATACTAAAACTACTACTTTTACTACTACTACTATCAAATCACCTGCCAACACATCGTCATACAGCACCGACTCAAAGGTTTCAGCCGCACATACCAACAATGCTGAGTAAATTTTCGGAGGTAACGCAGACTTGAAATATAAGCTAGGCGAAACTTGCTGACGAGAGAGGAGATGGCTGCTATTTGGTGAATGTGAGGCAGGATGCACGGCGGGGCATTCCTTCCTGGCGCAAGATACACAGAATGAGGAGGAAACTGGAGGCGACTATCAAAACCTGAGCTATGACGAAGATGGCGGTGATGAAGACGATAATGATGATGACGATGATAATAAAAATGATAATAGTAAGACAATAACACCACCATCACCACCAATAATAATAATAATGATGATAATAACAATAGTCTACATCATTTCGGTGCACAACAAAAGCCTTTACAAATGGCCATAAGGGAAGGGAAGGGACAGGAAGGCAGGGTGGGGTAAAGGGGAAAGGGATGGGACGGGGAGGGGAGTGGTTGGGGATCGAAGGATGGAGGAGGGAGGGAAGGGGAGGGACACCTAAGCCAGACAGCTGAACATTATTTATACAACGAGACCATGGCGAACTTATTACTGGAGTTAGATATGCATGAACATTTATATTCATCTGATAAACCTATACATTTTTTATACAATATGATCGCACTTTACTCCCTCCACACACAGATGAGTCTCTTCACAGTGCTGTTACTCCAGTGCTGCACAATTCTCCCTTTTCCTCTTTGCTTTGTGCTGTTTCATCAAAAGCATATTTCGACGTGTGTTTTGCTGAGGGGTAATATCCGGTGACACAGTAATCCTGAGTGTGCTGTTTGGTCCAGGCTGAAGTACACTGTCAGGGTTACACTATTCTAAAGTCATTTATGAGGGAGGTTTCAAGACATTTATTAATTTCTCCTGGCTTACTCTCTCGGACCTGCATGGGGACTGGCAATTAAGTGGACATTTTTTCTTCTTTTAGCTTTCTGATGGTTTTGGTTTATTTTCCCTTCTTACATAAAAAATAAGTTTCTAAAATCTTCCACATGATTACCAGAGAAGAAAACAAATGGTGTACTAGTGAAAGGATTGATTAACTTCTACAAGTGGATGCTCGCAACAATAAAAATCCACACCTTTCCTCGCTGCTTGTCCTGATCCTTTCCTCTCTCTCTCTCTCTCTCTCCACATGCTCCACCTACAATATTTCACTGAGAGCTCGTACACACCACACGTCTATCATGGCCATATGCACTGGTATTTATTTAATTTTTTTACTTTCCGCTTTTTTTTTCCAATAGACCAAATCATTTTCCGTTGTCCCATATTCTAAAACAGTTCCGCACGGCACCTTCGCTATTTTCAAAGGCTGTAGTTGAAGTGACACGGGTTTTTCAGGGTGTTTCTGTAATTCTAGTAACATTTTAGCAAGTTTCTGGATTATCAACGGGAAAAATACTCTTCAGAACTCTACTAATCGTCTCTAGTCTTTGAAAATTGTCGCGGTGAAAGAGGGAAGCGTCTCAGAATATGGCGGTATATAATTTCTTAACCTTTAAGCGCATATAGCGAGTTTATTATGCGCACTTTCATTACTTTTTCACCATAGGAATTTTTTAGGTCAGCTACCTTCAAAGTGTGGCGCAGACTGTGCCATAATAAACAATATGAAGCCTGCTGCCTTTCCACGTGTCGCATCGGTAGGGTTGGTATTCATGACTTGATTCAATGATGATATGCCGATTAATTTCCCAGACCATAATGTAAGGTAACTATTCCTAGTGTGCAGGACTACCAACTGTTATCACTGTGTATACCAAATGTGTCAAAATGCTATCGTCCATTGTGTATTACGTATATTAACCCCTTCAGTACTGGGGACACAATTTTACCTTGAGATTTATGTACGATTAGACCATTTTATTGACATTAGGAAGAGTCAATGGGGGTCAGAAGATAAATGGCCACAATATTCACTATTTTAATGCCCTACATAAGTTCCTGAAGCTGTATAAAATCACCAAATAGTAAGCAGAGTGAACATGGAAACGTGAGAGGGATTAAAGATAGTTCAGGAAGGTTCTGTACATACTCGCATATACTCCTCATTATACAGTGATATCCAATTCCTACTGCACTATGATTACCACATGAATTACTAATTGTGTGAACGTTAATCCCTGCTCTAATCAGAATACCGACATTGGATGAATATATTACAACAAGTATATGCAGGCTGTCTATATAGCTGATGTCCTGGTGCCATAATGTACCACTAGACTCTCTAAAGCTACTTCAAAGACAACACATAACCATAACGGAACATGAAATAGAATGATGAATACGATAGAAAGGTTCATTGGTGTAAGGTGAATTATCAAGAGTACTATAGTTAATCCTTATACTTGACATCCCAGGTTCAAATCAGCTGGAGAAAGACGGTGAAGGTTTGCGTGGATAGTGTTCATAGCTGTTGGCTCAGTATTCAGAAACACTCTGCTCTCTCACCACGAGTATTTTTCAAGGCCACAGATGATTAGCGAGATTTTCAAGAATTTCTACAGCTAAAAATGTAGAAATCTTGTCACTGCCTGTAGAACTGTAAAAACACCTAAAAAAAAAAAAAGTCAGTGTAAATTCAAGTAAAGGCTTTCGAAATAGTGAAGGTGAAGTGCAGAAGTGTTTGAGAATACGAGCTCTCACCCACAATAAAGAAAAGATGCATGTATGGACTGAAGTCGAGAGAGAGAGAGAGAGAGAGAGAGAGAGAGAGAGAGAGAGAGAGAGAGAGAGAGAGAGAGAGAGAGAGAGAGAGAGAGAGAGAGAGAGAGAGAGAGAGAGAGAGAGAGAGAGAGAGAGAGAGAGAGAGAGAGAGAGAGAGAGAGAGAGAGAGAGAGAGAGAGAGAGAGAGAGAGAGAGAGAATATTAACTTAATCTCTTTGTACAGCTCCACAACAAACTTAATACAAGAATCTTTTCAGAAGAGATGAAAAGAAGCCTTGTTCTCTTCAGGTACTATGACGGAAGCTGGAGGTGTCTGGCTACCACGCCTGAGGATGGGGACGAGGGAAAAAAAGAATGGGAGAGAGTAAGAGGGTGTAGGAAGTGGCTAGTGGTGGTAGTAGCTAAAGTGGGTCAGCAGTTTCCCTGTAAAGTGTTTAACAATGTGTACGTGTTTGTTAGAGAGGCTACAGTGGCCCAGCAGTGAAGTGCCTCGCTGTGCTTGCCTGAATGGAACCTGGACGATCCTTTACGGGTACTCCTCGCCATCTTTTCAGCCCCCAATGTGTCTGTGTGGCGTTGAAGCTGCACAACTGACACACAGGAAAGGCGGGCACTAGTGGACTTTTTGGGGTATTAAAAGCGGGTTCGTCTGTCATAAACCGCTAGAATAGAGTGGTTGCAGTCTTAGTATCATGTCCAGATTTATGATATACGCGGGTTTTTCCTATAGTCTGTCTGCTCTAAAGAGGCTCCTGTGTCTCAGTCTGAATGGTGTCCTGGAGAAATGCATGGTTATTATATCTTGGGTAAAACCATGAGCTATCCTTGTAATAAGTCCGTTGATCAACAGAAAACAAGTATTATTCACATCAAATCAATTACGTTATCAATAAGCTACAATGTGTTTTAAATCCAGGAGCCATTTTAGAGTACACAGACAATAATGAACTTGTTGGGTATTAAATGTGGGTTCATCTGTCATAAACCGCTAAGACAGAGTGGTTACAGTCTTAGCACTGCGCCCAGATTTATGACAGACGCGATTTTTTTTCCCAGCTACGACACGTTTCATAGCTAAGACTCGATAGAACCGCTCAGTGAATACAGCCATAACCACCACCACCACCATCACCACAGCTTGAACGGCCTTGTTGACGTTCAGAAAATGCAACTTACAGATGTTTTGTTGCTTCAAGTTAATGAGCATCAAGTCTTTTGAAACGCTAACACGGTAATAACACAGGAAACCATTGTGTTGATGCAGCGCTCGGGCCGATACGGGAAAGGCTTCGCATTTTCTTAGTTTGAAGAGAACGAGCAGCATTTACCGATAAGTAGAGGAAAAGAAAAAAAAATATTATGACTACAGCTTAGAAGACTCATGGCGAAAGGGAAGGAGGGAGAGAGAGAGTGAGAGAGAGAGAGAGAGAGAGAGAGAGAGAGAGAGAGAGAGAGAGAGAGAGAGAGAGAGAGAGAGAGAGAGAGAGAGAGAGAGAGAGAGAGAGAGAGAGAGAGAGAGAGAGAGAGAGAGAGAGAGAGAGAGAGAGAGAGAGAGAGAGAGAGGAAACACTTAGGAAGCTGATGAGGGGCAAGTGTCATGAAAAACTCAGAAGGAAGATTCTTTGTCGAGTCTCGTGGGTAAGTCAAAAAGTGAGATGAGGTGCGTGTGTGACCTCAAGGCTTCTGAAAGAGCGTGAGGGTTGGTGCCTGAGGGTGTGTGAGGGTGCGTGTTGCGTCATGGTCCCCGGAGAGATACTTGACTTGGCGAGGTTATGGTGGGAGAGGCGGCAAGGAGGAGGCGGTGTTAGGTCGTGGGAATTTAAGACTGATGATGCTAAAGTGACTGTGGTCGTGGTGGAGGTGGAGGTGGTGGTGATGGCGGTGTTTGTGTTGAGAGAGAGAGAGAGAGAGAGAGAGAGAGAGAGAGAGAGAGAGAGAGAGAGAGAGAGAGAGAGAGAGAGAGAGAGAGAGAGAGAGAGAGAGAGAGAGAGAGAGAGAGAGAGAGAGAGAGAGAGAGAGAGAGAGAGAGAGAGAGAGAGAGAGAGAGAGAATCAGTCAGCGAGATAACGTTCATATCAAAGAACGTAAAAAAAAGCGTGAAAACTAAAAAAAAAAAAAGAAAATAGAGAAAAAACACTACAACATAACCATACGGAATACAATCACGCACAATTTTCGCTGTCTCACTAAATCTCTCCCGAAAACACCCCCTCTGAAACGCTCGTGTCCTAAGGTAACGTGCATCCGTGAGAACTATATATAAACCTTCCCCTTTCCCCTCTCTCACAACCATCACATTCCCACCTCGGGGTTAGTAGAGTCCTTATAGAAGACAACTCACACACGCGTTAGTCCGAACACTGGAATCTCACCTCACTAATGAAACACATCAACATAATCACTACGGGACCAGTGACGGGTGCTATTAATATTCCACCACTGCGTTGAGGCAGGGAAGCACCGGCACCATTACTACCACTACCATCCACCATCACCATCGCCACTCACCACGGTAATCTGTTTTATTTACCAAGGGATTAAAGGGTGAAGGAGGAGGAGAAAGGAGAGCAATTGCAACGAAGGAGGAGTGAAGAGAATATACGATCGTAAATGCAGCGTAGCGAGGTGTGATGTGAGGGTGGTGACGAAGGAGAGGAGGTGAAGCGAGGGAAGAAGAGGAAGGAGGGAGATAAGAGGAATGTGCAGATGAAAAAAAAAGAAGACTAGGATGCGAACAAACAACAGGAAGGGGGGAAAAATGATGCAGACGAGTGAGCGAGGGAGAGCAAAAGGGAGGGAGAGGGAGAGGGAGAGAAAGAGAGAGTGAGAGGGAAGGGGAAAACGGTAAGAGGAGAAAATAATACTAGAACAGGGAATTGTATATATAGTTGAAATTCTAAAAATAGTATGCCAGCTTTTATTTTTATTTTCCTTCGTATATCTCATCGTCCTGTTTCTCCCTCTCTCTCTCTATTTTTATTCTAATTTGGAAGAGAGTGGGAGGAGAAAATAATCAAAGAACGGCAAGCAAATACAGTTTATGCATGGAAAGCTGTTTTTTTATTCTCTCTCTCTCTCTCTCTCTCTCTCTCTCTCCTTCCTCGTGTTTTTATTTCATCTTTCTTTTTTTTATATCCTAACTCTTTTCTTGTCCTTTTTTCTCTTTTTTTTTTCTCTCTCTCTCTTTCTCTTTTTTCATTTCACCTTTTTTCATATCCTTGCTCTCATTTCCTTGTCCTTTTTTCTATTTTTTTTCTCTCCCTTTCTTTCGTTTTTGCTATTTCCTCGTCTTTTTTCATATCCTTGCTCTCTTTTCCTTACTCCTTTTCTCCTTTTTCTCTCTCTCCTTCCTCGTATTTTTATTTCAGTTTTTTTTATATCCTTACTCTTTTTTAATCTTTTTCCTCTTCCTTTTCTCTCTTCCTTCCTCGTTTTTGTTATTTCTTTTATTTCTTCATCTTTCTTTTCACATCCTTACTTTCTTTTCCTTTTTCTTTATCCTCTTTTTTTTCTCTCTTCTTTTTATTCATCGTTCTTCTCTTCACATCTTTACTTTCTTTTCCATATCCTTTTTTTTCTCATTTTCTCTCTCCCTTCCTTGTTTGATTTATTTCATCTTTTTTTTCATATCCTTATTCTCTTTTCCTTATCCTATTTTCTCATATATTTTTTCTCTCTCTCCCTTCCTCGTTTGCTTTATTATTTCATTATCTTTCCTTTTATTTTCATATTTTTACTCTCCTTTCCTTATCCTTTTTCCTATTTTTTCTCTCTCTCCCTTCCTTGTTATTTCTGTTTCATCATATTTCTTCTTTTCATATCCTTACCCTTTTCTTTTCCTTATCCTTTTCCTCTCCGTCCCTAGGCAAAAGAAGGGGGAGGATATATAGAGAGAAGAATGCTATAATGGAACCGTGTATACAGTTTCGACAAAGTATAACACAATTTTTTTCTATTATATCATCCTCCTATTTCACTCTATGTTCTTATTTTTATTCTCTTCTCCATTCCGCGCCTCTAAATGGAATAAAACAACAAGGGAACGTGGAAATAGAGTTGAGGCATGACACTGTTTTCTTCTCCCTCTCATACTATTCCCTACTTCTCTCTCCTTGTCCTTACTCCCTTAATTCTAAACCCTTTTCCCTTAAACACAGCAGTGATCTCTCTTTATACCCTTATATCTAATCTTTGTACCCTTGAAACTCCTTCGTATTATTATTTCCTCTTTCTCGTATTTCGCTGCCATTTTTACTTTCTTTACTTCTCTATTAATTTGTACACTCTCTAACACTCCTTTCAAACACAAGAGTAAACTATTATTACATGTATCCTATAATGTAAGATCCTTCGCTTATTTTTTTTCCGTTTCTCATTACTTTTCTATATTCTAACCTTCCCCCTAGATCTTTTCAGTATTGAGACACATTTGTACCAAGAGATTAGACCATTTTATTGACATTAGGAAAGGTCTATGGAAGTCAGAAGATTAATGGCCAGAGTCTCCACTATTTTAATCCCCCAAATGAGTTTCTGAAGCTCTATAAAACCACCAAATAATAACCATAATGAATATGGAAACGCGTCATGGTACTGAAGGAGTTAAAACAGTAATGACCTATGCTTACATTTACCCTCTAAAAACTCTAAACTCACCTTCCCCTCCTCAACACACCCCTGTATAGACCCTGCTGGTTACCCGTTCACCCTCCACCACTACACACACACCACACTCGCTTCACCTCGCGGTCATCACACACCTACCCGGAACAATGGCGCTATGAATAAATTACACATAACCATACACATCCTTGGAAAATCTAAGCCCCCCACAGTAGGGACCTCGCCGCCTCACTCACCGGTCCCTATACGCACACAATTTGGCACACTTAGCAAACAAATTTAT
The DNA here is from genome assembly GCF_017591435.1 of Portunus trituberculatus. NCBI lineage: Eukaryota > Metazoa > Arthropoda > Malacostraca > Decapoda > Portunidae > Portunus > Portunus trituberculatus. The sequence continues at coordinate 13,720,613 of NC_059268.1, read as the reverse complement.
CCCAAGGCTTCTAACAGCGGGAATCTGGGCGAAGTAATGAGCCGTGTGGTTGAGAGGGGCAGTCACTTGAGTGCTGTGCTTTGCTGCAGTACGCTGATGCTGCTTCTAAAAGGTTTACCTGTACATTAGTGGGAAAAAGAAGATAGGAGAGATAGGAGAAGATATACAATAAAAGCAGAGGTAGTGGTAGTAGTAGTAATGGTAGAAGAGGGAACAAGAGACAGAGGAAGAAGGGATCCGAGAGAAAGAGAGAGAGAGAGAGAGAGAGAGAAGATAAAGGGAGATGGAATAGAGAAGGGTTTTGTGCGTGGGAAGAGGATGAGGAGGAAGAGGATGCAAACGGAGATACGGGAAAAAGGGATCAGAAAGAGGAAGACAGATAGAAGAGGGGAGGAAAGGAGGAGGAAAGACAAGCAGATAAACTGACATGAGAAAGGAACGAGAGAGAGAGAGAGAGAGAGAGAGAGAGAGAGAGAGAGAGAGAGAGAGAGAGAGAGAGAGAGAGAGAGAGAGAGAGAGAGAGAGAGAGAGAGAGAGAGAGAGAGAGAGAGAGAGAGAGAGAGAGAGAGAGAGAGAGAGAGAGAGAGAATGTTCACTTTTCTCCTACGCAGTGCATCTCTCTCCCGTCCCTTCCCCTTAAAGGAACAGATAAAAATGGGATAATGACACCGCGAGTATTCTATTTACTACAATGAATAACAAGGAAATGGCAAGGAGAGGAAAAAAAGATGCAATAAAACTTGTGGAGGAGAGAGGAAAGGGATGGAAGGCACGTCTGTCCGTCTGTCTGTGTGTCTGTGTCCGTGTGTGTGTGTGTCAGTGTCGAGTGTTCACAGATAATACGATTCTTTTACGATGGAAATTGTTGGAGGGTGAGACCTAGGATGTTGAGCTGATGTATTTGAGAGACTCTTTGATCACCAGCCCCTATACACTTCTCAGGAGCGTTCCCGTCTATCGAATCCACACCCTTGGTTCTCATTCCCTCGTCTCTCTCTCTCTCTTCTCCCCTGTCCCTTATCACTCTTCCTCTGACGCTCCCTTAGTCTCCCTTAGTCGTTCAGGTCTTTTTTTCTAGATTTATTCGTCATTTATATTATTTCTATGTCTCCTATTTCTGTTCCTGTCTCTCCCTCACTCATGGTTTCAATTTGTTATCTTCCTCAAGGATTTTTATTTTTCTGAGCCAATTTCCTATCTTCTGTTTGTCTTTCTTATCTTTCTATCATTTCTACTCCATTTACGACCTCATTCATTTTACCCACTCCATATTTTTTTCCATTATTTTTCTGTTCTTGTCTTTCATATTCAATCTTTCATTTCATAATTCATGTTTCTTGTTTTTTTTTTTTTCACTCCAAACATTTTTTCTTCTTCTTCTTCTTATTCTTCTATTCAACCGTAAAAATTTCATCAATCATTTATCTTTTTCTATACTTTGTTTTCGTAAACTTACTTCTATTCTAAACTTTCATTTCTTTTCCATCAAACACTCGTCTACTAAACTAATCTCGATCTTTCCACACACACACACACACACACACACACACACACACACACACACACACACACACACACACACACACACACACACACACACACATCCATTACTCCTCTCCCATCTTCACCCAACGCATTATCATCCTTCTCTCTCTCTTGCAGGCTCTCTCTTTCTCTCTTTTCTCTTGTCTTTCTCCCTCTTCATCACATATTGCCTTACATTCATACAACTACACTCCCTTTGCTTCTCCTATCCTCTATTCTTCATTCTCTCTCTCTCTCTCTCTCTCTCTCTCTCTCTCTGAAAACATTATCTCCTCTGCACTCTTCTTCCCCTTCAAGACCACTCTCACTCTCTCACTCTTACCAACTCTCCTTTCCGCACCCTCTCCCTCCACCTTATTATACCCTCACCTTCTTATCTCGCTCTGTCACTCTCTCTTCTTTCCCGTACTTCTCTCTCTCTCTCTCTCTCTCTCTCTCTCTCTCTCTCTCTCTCTCTCTCTCTCTCTCTCTCTCTCACGAATTTTGGCTACCTTCCAATCTTCCATCCTCCTCCTCTTCCTCTTCCTCCTCCGCCTCCTCCTCCTCCTCCTCTTCTTCTCTCCCACTGCTTGATGGAAACACTCTTTCCTCCCCTCTTCTCTTCATACATTTCCCGTTTCAGTCGATGAAGCGCCTCTCTCTCTCTCTCTCTCTCTCTCTCTCTCTCTCTCTCTCTCTCTGGTTTACAACATTTTCTCTATTCATAATTCACTAGTTTTTTGTTCTTCATCATATTTGGCATTTATTTTCTTCCATTATTTTATGCTTCTCTCTCTCTCTCTCTCTCTCTCTCTCTCTCTCTCTCTCTCTCTCTCTCTCTCAATCCATTTTTCCTTCGGTCTCCGCGACAAGTAATTAATCATTCTTTCGTTCCTAAGCTCCAGTGTCCTCTCGTATCGCGTGCTTATATATAATTGTACATTAGAAAGAAACTACTCAATGTTCTTTTAAGCTTAGAGTTGTCATGCAAGTCTGTGTGAAGTGTTTCGTTCTGTTTTCCTTCACTTTTCTCTTTCTCGCTTTAATTTACAGTAAGTGTTTCTACGCCCACCAGCTTAGAGTGAAGGGAAAAGACATCATTACTAGTTTCTCTTTATTTTTTTTTCTTTTTCTGTTCCTCTTTCGTCCATTTCGCTGTGTTCGTTTCACCAGTCCACATTTCTCCTTCAACACACAAACAGGATATTCTCTTTCTTATTCTCTCTCTCTCTCTCTCTCTCTCTCTCTCTCTCTCTCTCTCTCTAAAACACACTGCATACTCCTTTATCCATTTCCCTTCATTTCGCCTGTACATTTCCCACTCAGCTCTCTCTCTCTCTCTCTCTCTCTCTCTCTCTCTCTCTCTCTCTCTCTCTCTCTCTCTCTCTCTCTCTCTCTCTCTCATCGAACCCACCTCCTCATTTCCCTTCCAGTATTCCTAAAATATTTCTCTTTCTGCTTTGAGCCTAAGACGTCCTTATCACTCTCTCCCCTCCACTGTCTGTTTGTCTGTATGTAGGTGTCTGGCTGGCTGGCTGACTGAGTGGCTGGCGGCGTCGGAGAGAGGGACAAGGAGAGAACAAGAGGCGTTGAGCTTCGAGGACAAAGGTGGCTGGTCTCGTCATTATAGCCAAGGTTCCAGTGACCCTCAAGCAAGGCGGAGTAACAAGGGGGCATAAATCCAGCAGTAAACAAAAGTGTGGACGTTTTTTTCCGAGAAGTTTGGTCCGGAATCGGTGAACAAATCCTGGTTGTTCCCAAGTCCCCTCTTCTCTGCTCCTTGCCTGGCATCGGTCCAGCCCTGCCCTGCCTTCTCGCTCTGTCTCTGTCCCTGTCTCCCTCCTTTATCCTGCCTGCCATGCTCTCTCTCTCTCTCTTTCTCTCTCTCTCTCTCTCTTTCTCTCTTTCTCTCTCTTTCTCTCTACTTAGCACTTACTTTCATCCATCCTAGACACTTCTCACCCCTTCTCTTCCACTCATCTCATTCTTCTCCTTAACTCACACCTCCCTCTTTCTATCCCTCCATCCCTCTATTTCTCTCTCTCTCTCTTCCTCTACCACGTTCCATCACCCTCCATGTTTCTCCTCCTTCCTCTTTGCCTGCCTGACCGTTCTTTCTCTTCATCTCTCCTAATGCTTCTCCCCTTCTCGGAACCCTCAGCACTTCCCACACTCTCTCTCCCCGTTCTCCTTTCCAAACCTGCGATGAAAGTATTTTTAAAACATCACATTTACTTCCCAGCATCGTTGCATATGTATAGACAGAATAGAATCTGGTCCCAACACTGCCAAACTTCACTCAGTATGTGTTTAGTGATATTTCATGAGCTTCCAAAAGAGGGATGCATAAAAGTTACACATGACTCTTCGTTTCGTATGCAACTTGGCAGATGACTTGTGGCTGAAGGGAGAGAGAAAGAGAGGAAGGGAGGGAAGGGAGAGGAGGAAGGAAGTGTGAGACGTGGTATGGAGGGTCGCCTGTCTGACTTCGCTTCAAGGGAGAGATGAAAGGAGGGAAAGGGAGACCGGGGAGAAGGGAAGAGGAAGCGAGAGGCGCCGGTAGACTGACTTCCAGGGGAGGGGGGCGTGTTGAGAGAGGAGACGGAGGTAAAAGTATGGGAAAAATAACAGAGCAGGACCAGGCACTTAGTAAACGGGTTTGCCTTTGAAGTATGAGAATATTTTGAGGCTAGAAAAAAAAAAAAATAAAAGAAGAAGAAGAAGAAGAAGAAGTAAAAGCGGAGGAGGAGGATGAGAAGTAGGAGGAGGAGGAAGAGGAGGAGGAGGAGGAGGAGGAGGAGGAGGAGGAGGAGGAGAAAGACGAAGGAGAAGAAGACAAAGAAATACGAAGGGGGAAAAGACAAAGAAAAACGAGGAAGACAAAGAAAGACGAAGAAGACATTGGAAGAAGAAGAAAAGACAAAGAAAAAGAAGAAGAAGAAGAAGAAGAAGAAGAAGAAGAAGAAAAAGAAAAGGAAAGGAAAGAAGAGAAGAAGAAGAAAGAAAGAAAGAAAGAAAGAAAGAAAGAAAAAAAAAACAAAACGAGAAAGAAAAAAGTACAAGAACACGAAAAGTAAACAAAGGAAAGAAAGAAAGAAAAAGAAGAAAAGAGGAAATAGAGAAAAAAAAAGAAGGAAGACAAGGAGAAGAAAGAGGAGAAGGCGAAGGAAAAAAACAACAACAACAACAACAACAAAGAAGAAAAACAACATCACCACCACCACCACCACCACCACAAAAACAAGAAAACAGGATGTAAGTGCACACTCTTTGTTTTCTTCTCCTTGACCCTTAGATATACTATTACGGGGGACCAATGGAGAAGTAAAGCAATGAAAAAGTGCAGTGTTGTCTTTTTACATGACATTTCTGGAAAGCAAGTGATGGCGCCTTCCGTATACCTTCAAGACCTTCCCACACGTCCCTCCCATTAACGCCTGAGGGAAAGGAAAGGAGGAAAAGAGGGAAGGAGGGAGGGGAGGAAGTAGGGATGGGAGAAGGGAAAGGAAGGCGAGGGGGGAGAGGATGAAAAAATAGAGGGAGGAGGAACAACAACAACAGAGAGAGAGAGAGAGAGAGAGAGAGAGAGAGAGAGAGAGAGAGAGAGAGAGAGAGAGAGAGAGAGAGAGAGAGAGAGAGAGAGAGAGAGAGAGAGAGAGAGAGAGAGAGAGAGAGAGAGAGAGAGAGCATCTTCAAGCCTGATTTTCTTTGTATCCATTTGTGAGATCACACACACACACACACACACACACACACACACACACACACACACACACACACACACACACACACGTTGCCTTCATTCTTTCCTATCGTCTCTTCTTTCTTCTTCATTCCCTTTCCACGCTTCTCCACACTCGAATTCCCTACTCTCTCTCTCTCTCTCTCTCTCTCTCTCTCTAAGAAACGTATAGAGAGTAAAGAGAAAAAGACAAGATACAAAAACACAAAGATAAATAAAAAAAAACGCCAAACAAAAAGGAAACAACAAGAATAGGGATGTGACAGGAAGCAAATATTTTTCTCCCAGCGAAGCAAAATGAGGGAGACAAACTAGAGAAGGGATTAGGAGAAGAGAGAAATAAAAAAATGAACGGGACGAGACGGGAAGGGAAGGGAAGGGAAGGGAAGGAAAGGGAGGGGAGGGAGGGGAGAGGGGACGCAAGAACGAGGTTGGGGAGAAGGGAAGAGATAGGGAGAGAGGGAGGGAAGGGAAAGAGGAAGGAGAATGAGGATTAAACACACACAGAAGAAAAAAAAAATACTGTCAGAATGTGAGGAAGAGAGAAAGATGGGAAAAAAGTGGACCAGGATTGTGAAAGAGGAGGAGGAGAAAGAGGAGGAAGAGGAAAAGGAGGAGGAGGAGGAAGGGAACACAGTGGCAAACTGGTGACATCTTTCTGCCTGAAGGCGAAGGCGCAACAAAAGCAAAACGAGAAATGGAGGGAAAAAAAGAAAATAATACGAGGACATGGTAGAGCTGCGAACTGAGTAAAAAGGGAAAGAGGAAAAAAAAAAAGCAGAAACCGTAATCGAGGACATGACAAAGAGGAAAAAAAGAAAAAAAAAAAGGTAGAAAGAGAAAGAAAACCTCGCAAGGACAAGGCTAAAATGAAACGAAGGAAAAAAGAATAAATGAAGTAATAGGAGATACAATAGCAATGCAAGGACGCAGTGCAGAGAGGAGGGTAGAAAAAGTAAGATGAGAAGACGGATGAATAAAAGAAAATGAACAAACGTACACACACAAAAAAAAAAAGGAAGAAAAATAAAACATGAAGGAAGACGAGAAAACAAGAAATGAGAACACAACGAAAACTTTAAACAGGTGCAATAAATAACAGAAAATAAGAGGAAATGAAAACAAATAAGAAAAAGAGAAAATAAAAACCCAACTAAGAGAACTTAAACGAGAGAATAGAATCACATACGAGTCCAGACTGAAGACAAGGAAAGAGTGAAAGAAGGAATAAAAACAAAACAAAGAAGTAAAAGGAAAAGAAAGGGAAACTGAAATGAGAAAGGCATAGAAGGAGGCATAGAAGGAAATAAAAACTAAGTGAGCATAAACGAGAGGATGGAATCACATACAAGTCCACAATGAAGACAAGGAAAGATAAGAATGAAGATAAAAAAAAGAAGTATAAGGAAAAGAGACAAAGAAACTGAAATGAGAGAGAGAGAGAGAGAGAGAGAGAGAGAGAGAGAGAGAGAGAGAGAGAGGCTTCTACGGTGGGACCTTAGCAGCGTGTCTCCGCTTGGCGACGACAGTAATGTTGCGACTCATTTAGTGTCTGCAGAGGGTGGGAGGAGGGCAAAGCGGCGCCAGGAAACCGCACCCTCGCCTGATAAATCTTTGTGGGGAACCGTGGAAGTGGGGGAAGGAAGGAGGAGGGAGGGCGAAGGGGAGATGGTGGGGTGGATGTCGCCGCGTGAGTCAGGGCTGCGAGTCTGATAGCGCTGTGAGGGAGTGAGAATAGGAATGAGGGTGAGTAGTGTGGGGTGAGTGTATTCTTGAGTTAGTAAAGGTTGTTTTCCTACACCCTGGTACTTATCATCAGGCTAACACCAGTATTCAGAAACGCTTAGCTCTCTCACGATGGTTATTTTCAAAGGTTATAGTTGAAGATACTCATGTTTTCGGGTGAGCTGTGTGGGGTGAGTGTATTCTTGAGTTAGAAGTGGTTGTTTTCCTACACACTGGTACTTATCATCAGGCTAACACCAGTATTCAGAAACGCTTTGCTCTATCTCGATGGTTATTTTTCAAAGGCTCTAGTTGAAGATTCTCATGTTTTTCAGGGTATTTTTACTGTTCTGATGATGGATTAGCAAGATTTCAAGTTTTTTATAAGGAGAAATTGTCTTGAAAATCCCTGCTAGTCGTCTATGGGGACTTCAAAAATTGTCGTGGTGAGAGAGGAAGGCGTTTCTGAATATGGTCACAACTCAGGTCATGTTAGGTAAACTCTGGAACTCTCTGCCTGCTTATGTGTTTCCAACTTACTACGACTTGACTTCATTTAAGAGGGAGGTTTCAAGACATTTATCCCTTTCTTCTGGCTAACTTTATCGGACTTTTAAGGGGATTAGCAATTAAGTGGGTCTTTTTTCTAATTTTTTGTTGCCCTTGGCCAATTTTTCCCCTCTTACATAAAAAAAAAAAAAACGTGGTTAAGTTAGATTAGTTAGATGAAGTTACGTTAGGTTAGGTTTGAGGCGTATCCTCCTGGTCAGCAATATGGTTTTGTGTTTTCATGGTTACTATAAATTTGATTAAGTAAGAGAACATGTTTAGAAAAGCAACGACTTTGTTTAGGCTTCAAAAACGAATAAATATGGTCAAATTTGATTATATTAGGCTATGTTAAGTAATGTTATGAGTCATGGAGGTGGTCTTTCTTTCACACCCTGAGAAGACACTAAAACATATGGACAAATTCAATTATATTAGGTTAAGTTGGGTTAGATAATGTTAGGAATCGTGCTTTCGTGCTGACAGTTATGGTGAGGCTAGGTATAGGAAGGCTGGGTCAGGGTGCATGCTTGTAGTCAGGCCTTCACATCCGGGCAGTCACGGTCAGGGACGCACACCTACTTGCCTCCCTTCCAGGCGAAAGCAGCAAAATCAGGCTGAGCCACATTTCCTGTGCCGCCTCCCATCAACAGCCCGGCGCGGAGAAAAGAGGCGGCAGAGTTGGAGCGAAGCGGCGCACTGCAGAGAGTATAGATATTTTTCACTCCCACGTTTCCGAGGACTAATTTATTTATTTTGAAAGTCAGTCGTGTTGACGGAGGGAGAGCAGAGCAGCGAGGGAAAGGGAAAACAGACACAATTTCAAACTATCATAGCAAATAAAAAAAACAAAACAAGGGCGGCAAAAATACGTAACAAACGAACGCGATTTAAAACTGCAATCCCGCCATTCCTTCCGCGCTCAGAATTCACGAGTAGCGCCCTTTTTTTTACCCTTTTTTTTTCGCCACAAACTCTCAGGGAAAGAGCGCCAGCCCCGTTGCTGTTGCCCAGGGACGTCTCTTCGCTGGGGACTTGGTGTGCTCTCTAAATCCCCACAGTAAATATCTTCCAGGAGACAAACCACCCTGGGACACCGCCTAAATCTCAAGACCCCCGGTGAAAGGAACGAGCGAGAGACGGACGCCCACTTCAATATATATGATAAGAAGAGTCATTAGGGTATTAATCTAAGAATGCAAAAGGAGGGATATTCAGCGAGCTGCCACCACGTCACATTTCAGAGGAAGACGCGAGGGTTCTTAATTTATTCCATCTATCGTCACCTCCTCCTTCTCCCCTTCCTCCTCCCCTATCGACACTGCCCCTCTTAATCTAGTCCTCATCCCAGCCGCACAAGTTCGCAAGTTCTTTCTCGTCTCCCTTATTTCCTCTCTATGTATCAAAAAATAACATTCAGGAAAAGAAACGATACTTTTTCTGGGAACATCTACAGGCTGGAGTAAAAGTTGTGTGATTATCGTACATGAAGATAATTCCATGTACAGGTAATTAGGAGCATTCTTCACAGGTAATTTTGGTTATATTTTCTTTATCTTTGGTTCACCTCTGTTTTCCGATCGATTTGTCTGTTTGTATGTCTTTACGTGTGTTTACCTCTTAGTCCATCTGCTTGTCTATATACTGATCGGATTCTGTTCCTTTTTTTGTCTCTATCTGCCTGCATATATGTCTTTTGTGTGTTTTTACTTGTTTATTGCGTCTCTCTCTCTCTCTCTCTCTCTCTCTCTCTCTCTCTCTCTCTCTCTCTCTCTCTCTCTCACTCTCTCTCTCTCTCATCCATTTAGGCACCTCTACAATTATCACACACATTAACCTCACTCGGAATTAACTCAACCCAACCCAGCTCACTATCTCCTCATACTCCTTTCTCTTTCTTTCTTCCCCTCCACTTCTCTCCTCTCCCCCCCTTCCCCCACTCCCCATGGCGCGGGTCCAGCTGGTGCACACTCGCTTCATATGCTCACGATCTTCCTCCCTCCCTCGTTTTCTTTTCTTCGGCGTCTTTATATGACAACGTTTGGCATTAAGAGGAGAAGCAGGAGATGGAAGTAAAGTATACCAATAGGTATACATATGTGTGTGTGTGTGTGTGTGTGTGTGTGTGTGTGTGTGTGTGTGTCAAATCGGCCTCGCAATGCACGCAAAAAAATGAGGTTTGAATAACGAAGAGAAGAGAGAGAGAGAGAGAGAGAGAGAGAGAGAGAGAGAGAGAGAGAGAGAGAGAGAGAGAGAGAGAGAGAGAGCCATAATCCATATATACTAAGTGGATCCTGTGATAACCGGCTGAGATCAATGAAGTTAGATATTATAATTCTTTTTTCACACGATCAGAGAGAGAGAGAGAGAGAGAGAGAGAGAGAGAGAGAGAGAGAGAGAGAGAGAAAACGACGGGCTGTGGAGAGGGAATGAGAGGGTGGTTGGAAAGAGAGTGGTGGCGGTTATTGCCCCAACTCAAGAGGAATTTCTGGGAAGAGGAGGTGTTAGCGTGGGGATGAAGGGACTCTTGCCCAAGCCTGAAGGAGAGGGTGCTGCCAACAAGCGGGAGGAGGAGGAGGAGGAGGAGGAGGAGGAGGAGGAGGAGGAGGAAGAAGAAGGCCAATGGGTGAAAATGCGGGAAAGGGAAGAAAGAAGAGAGGGAAAGATAAAAAAGAATACAAAAGAAGGAAGATGAAGGAAACAATAACATCACAAACATAACCTAACCAATCTATAATGAAGACGGATAAAATCTTCCTCTCTCTCTCTCTCTCTCTCTCTCTCTCTCTCTCTCTCTCTCTGCAAGGCCGTTTCTCTGATTGGCAATGCAAATGGTGGCGGTCATCTGGAATTCAGAAGTGCGCCTCTCCATCGAAGAATAAGGACAAGGCTTACGAGATTCTACAACGAGGCGAGGCAGTAATCAGTGTTATTCTTTCCGATGCTGAGTCTCTTGGTGATTCTTGTGCCTAGACAGGAAAATTGTAGTGGGAAGTGTGGAAACGGAGGCATTATATGGTTAAAAATTACGTGTGTGTGTGTGTGTGTGTGTGTGTGTGTGTGTGTGTGTGTGTGTGTGTGTGTGTGTGTGTGTGTGTGTGTGTGTGTGTGTGTGTGTGTGTGTGTGTGTGTGTGATTAATCTCCTCTCTACGAGTAGTGGATAGCAAATTAAAGAACACTGACGTAAACAAAAATCAGAACTCCTAATGTGTTTGTAACTCAATTATCGTTTTGAAATTCTCGATTGTGTGTGTGTGTGTGTGTGTGTGTGTGTGTGTGTAATGTTCCACCACCACCATCACCATAATCATCATCAGTAAAGACCACAGCGGCACCTCAAACAAAGGCCTCCCCTAGCCTTGTCCTCTCCATGAGTCACGCCTTTGTGCCATCATTGCCAAGTTCTTCCGGCCATCTGTCTTGGTCTCATTCCTGCAGCCCTCGTCTCGCGTGTCTCTAATGTGCCCTGCTTAAAATAGTAATCATCCCTCCTTTTAGAACTCACACTTCACATTCTTGATTTCTTTCCCTCTCATCTATACTCAAATTTATCAAGAACTTCCTATTTTATCATAGTGTTCTTTGGTCATCAACATTAAAAATCAATTTCACTAGTCACTTTAGGCCTAACTCTGGCTTTCCTAATGGAATAAGCCGACACTGCGTAGTCGAGGCGTCGCATGGAGGCAGCAGGAGCGATGAGTGGAACTGCTAACATAACACGGACGAAATTTGGCTCTGTAACATGAACTACATGAACTGACCAACATTTTGACGGCTTTGACTCACTGACTGTTTGGAAGCGACAAATGATCCCTTTTTTCAACCAGAGAGAGCGATTTTTTTTCTGCTCGTTCTCTCTGACCAATGGGAACAGCAACACAGCAACACATGTATTCCTGCTGACGGGTGATCCTCTCTCTGCTGGTACTGTATGGCGGCTGATGAAGAGCAGATCAATAATTATGGTACCCCGCGGCGTCACGGCGGCGACCCTCTAACTATCCACTAGTCTCTGATGGCCGCGCGTGTCCACTGGGGGGGAAGGGAGAGGGGGAAGAGAGAGAGAGAGAGAGAGAGAGAGAGAGAGAGAGAGAGAGAGAGAGAGAGAGAGAGAGAGAGAGAGAAATGTGAACGTGTGTGTGTGTGTGTGTGTGTGTGTGTGTGTGTGTGTGTGTGTGTGTGTGTGTGTGTGTGTGTGTGTGTGTGTGTGCGCGTAAGTCTGTGCTGTACGCCAAAACTTTGTGAATCTGCATATCAAATTTCGCCGTTGTTTTGTAGTTAGACTTTCCTTTTCCTTTCACAAATAAAAAATAAAAAATAAATTCAACGAGCTAGCGCTACCATCTTCCTTCCTTCCTTCCTTCCAGAGAGAGAGAGAGAGAGAGAGAGAGAGAGAGAGAGAGAGAGAGAGAGAGAGAGAGAGAGAGAGAGAGAAAGTAAAAATAGTGTTCTGAAAATGTAAACGCCAATCCCTACCGCTTTCCTCTTACCCCCATACACACACACAGTCTAAGGTCTAAGGGAGCAGGCAAGCCCCAACAAACATCCACGGACGTCATTCTTTGGAAGCTGTATCGAGTAGTGGGCGTTTAAAAGATCTGTGATGTCCCGAGCTACAAATTCACGTAGACGAGAGCGAACCCCGACCAATTTTCCGGGGAAGTGGACTGACTGGACTGCAAAAAGTGTCTCTGATCGTCGTCCACCGGGGCAGACACGGGGAGGCACGGAGAGGCATTGCTTGGGTTCTTGGGATGGTGGTGGTGGTGGTGGTGGTGGTGGTGTGAAGGTTGAAGGGAACAGTCTTGCCTTACCTATGATTGCCTTTTATCTTTTTTATATTTTAGTCTCCTCGTTTCGAAACATCTCTAGCTGTGTAATTATCAAGCTTTCGTAATTTTTTCCATATTTCAAATCGTACTCTTGGAAATCCTGTCTTTAATCGGGAGATAAAGATAAAAAGATAAAACGCTGAAAATAAGACAGGAAGGAGAAAAACGAGGCAGATAACGAGGATAACGAGTAAGGAGCAGATCAGCAGGTGAGTGAATGGGGGAGAGACACGGCTGGAGAAGCAAAACACCTGGAGGCAGTGACAAGAGGAGAGAGGAGAGGAGAGGATCGCACTGGAGAGGAAGGTTGAATGGAAAAGGAGCGCCAAACGAACTCCCCAAAGAGCGAGAGTGGAAGGGCTAAGGGAGGGCAAGGCTGACATCCGTCATGGTCCTCGGCGCCTCTCCTCTCACCACGATTCCCACCAAACTTTCCCCGAGGCTGGCATCCATCTTGGAATAAATCTTGATCTTCTTCCCCGCCTCTCACTCTCCGTCCATCCACTAACGAGCCTTCTGCACAACACCGCCGAGTGACTTTGGCCGCCAGCCAGCAAGAGTCTTTCTCCTTCCCCCTAAACCACCCCCTTTCCCCTTCTAACCACCCCACCACCCCCCTAGCGTCAGAGGAGCTTCCACGCTGGTGACAAACTCCAGCCCTCCTCCCACGCGGCCCACTCACGCTAGAGAGAGAGAGAGAGAGAGAGAGAGAGAGAGAGAGAGAGAGAGAGAGAGAGAGAGAGAGAGAGAGAGAGAGAGAGAGGGAGTGGGGTTGCCTTGCCCTCCAACCGGCGCAATATTAAAAATTTCTTCCGCTGATGTTCCTTCCCACTCGCTCCTCTTTCGACCGTTTTTTCCTCTCTCCTGTTCCTTCTCTTCTTCCTTATCCTTCTCCTCCTCCTCCTCCTCCTCGCCCGTTTCCGCCATCCTCTTTCTTATCCTGCTCACCCATCCGGTAGACGTCAAGTCATCTTTAAAATTACACTAGTGGGCAATATTGATCAAGAACGAATGTATAAAAAAGTTCACGAGTTACTGAAGGAATTTAATAGGCTGATCGTAGGCTCCTCTTTCGCTCTTCCCCTCCTTCATTAAAACCCTCGTGGAGAGAGAGCAAGGAGAAGGAGGAAGAGGAAGGTTGGGGGAGAGAGATGATGATGATGATGATGACAACGATGAAGATAGTGCCATGTCGAAGAGGAGGAGGAAGAGGAGGAGGAGGAGGAAGAGACTGAGGAAGAGAGGAAGTGGAAAGACAAAGACTGGAAAGAGGAAGGCGCGGAGGGAGAAGACAGGAGGAGGAGAAGAAGCGCACTTATAGAAGAGAAGGAGGAAGAAGAGGAAGAGGAGGATGAAAAGTACACTTAAGAAAAGCAAGCTGAAAATTAATGTCGAGATTTAAAAACGTGGAGAGGCACGCGTGGTGTCCTGGATCGCTTTGAATATTCATGGAACTGTCTGCGTCTCTCACCAAAACTAACCTTAGCATTGCTGCTGCCTTCACCTCACTACTTTATTCATGTACAGAGAGGGAAGGACGGAGCGAGACAGAGGCAGAGCTAGACAGAGCGAGACAGATCCAGACAAATCGAGATGGAAACAAAACCTAAATTAAAGAAGGACATACAAGCCGCGGAAGCAAGAAAGACACACAGAGCTGAAGCCAAGAGTAAAAAAAGAGTAATGACAACTGCAACACTGCGCAGATCTTAGGAAATTAAAAGTTTGGGGTGAGAAACAATTCCAGCGGAGTCACTACTGAATTGTTAGCATGACGACGCGGAGACAGACAGACACACAGACAGACAGACACACATACAGGCGCCTGCTGGGGATGAGGGGCGCCGGGGTGACTGGCGCCCTGCAACTGCTGTACCAGAGAGAGAGAGAGAGAGAGAGAGAGAGAGAGAGAGAGAGAGAGAGAGAGAGAGAGAGAGAGGAAGAGATGCAAAATAACAATAAGGAAAACAAAACTATCTGTATCCGGGTATGAGAGTATGAAGGACAGAGAAGACGTGTGTGTGTGTGTGTGTGTGTGTGTGTGTGTGTGTGTGTGTGTGTGTGTGACAGCTTTCCCATACGGTCTTATAAATGCAATCAAGTTATTATATTTTCTCCCAATTAATAAAGAACACACACACACACACACACACACACACACACACACACACACACACACACACACACATCATTCCGCGTTTTTCGTTAATACTTAAGTGGGTTCCCGCAACGCTACATTAACTAAAGGGAAGAGCTGCAGTGATCACGGCTACTAACTATACACAACAGTCTTTCGAAATCCCCAGGCAAGTTTTGTGTAAGTGCAATATGACAAGCGGCCTCCATATATAGCCGGGCATGTGTTTTTTATTGAGCTCGGCCATTCCATCCTTCATCGCTTTCTACATACAAACATCTCTACTGCTTCCTGTTTGTATATGTGAGCGTTTCTATTGTTTCTCTCTTATGTTCGTTTCTCTTTATTAATACATATGTTTGTACTGCTTCATGTTTCAACGTATGTATGTAATTCCTTTTTTTTTTCACTTTTCGTTGCTTTCTCTCTTTTCTATTTGATCATGTGTGTTGCTTTTTGTCTTTTATGCATGTCTCTTTTTATTATTCTTTCATCTCTCTCTCTCTCTTTCTCTCTCTCTCTCTCAATAAACACAATTCCTGTCTTTTATCTCTGTACGTACAAATATTTCTTTCTACCGTCTTCTTCATTCGAGTATTTGTTGTTTCTCTCTCATCCTTCATACAAGCTAACTTCCACTGCCTCCTATTTCAGCGATTTTCTCTTTCTAAAACATACATTTCTGCTTTTTTTCCTCTTCGCTCAAAAATCCACAACTTTCCATTACTACACACAAGCATTACTAGTCTTTCTCCTTTTCAATGATTCCTTTCTCTATCTGTTCTCTTTCTAAAAATATACAATTCCGCTTTTTCATTTCTATTAGTTTTATTTATCTCATTCTTTTGTTTTTTCTATATACGAATAAGTTATTACCAGTTCCTCTTTCCACTGCGTTCTCTTCCTACCTACAATAATTTCTGGCGGTGTGAGTGTCGTTTGGAGTTGAACACGGATTGAGCACGCTTCGAACATGATGCATGCACGTATTATTATCTTAAGTGAAGCAATTAGTGCGAGGCTTCAAACGTATAGCTCCACCGACGTTCAATCTTCTTCATTTGGGCGTGACGGCGGGGAAATGACACGCTGGGATAATTACGGATTACCAGAAATGTGTGGGTAGTTTGCGCCACCAAAGGATTCCGTTTAAACCGAGCATCTCACTTGCTTTTCTTGCTGATGCGATAAATTAACTAGCACGTAGTGTTAGCCTTTATAGAGTGCTAAATGAAGTGTTGGCTTTGATACATACACAAAATGAAGGGCAAAATAACATCATAGCGTGACACTATTCGATTTGAAATAAAAAAAAAAATGTAGCAATAGCGAAGAGTAAATTGCTGTGCTCTTATTCAGTATACAGTGATAATTGAAGCGGTGCTGATATATCTAAGGAGACCCTTGCTAACACATGACCATTATTGACTGAAGTGCTGATGTTCTTTATACAATTACTTTCTGAGGTGGCGCTTGTCTTAATGCGATGACCTGTGCTGATTCAAGTGGTACTATTAAGCATTATCAACAAGAACCAGAGTTAAATGAAGCACAAGTCTTTATAATGCAGTGCTTAATTAAGTGCTACTCATCTTGACATGCAACAGTAGCTCAGTTCATGATATTTTGATGACGTTAAGAAAAATGTAAAAGCAATCATAATCACGGAGATGGAGTAAGAAGGGGAGCGAGGGAGGGGGGAGGAGGGAATTAATGGCAGCATGAATTATGAAGCTTTTACCACGTCGACACCCTGCCTACCTCGCCGCCTTCACCCACCACTACCTGTTGCTCTCAATTACGGCAACTTACACCTGGCTGTCAAAAGGAAGTCCCGGTGGATTGAAATATTTAAAATGTTTATTTCGTTACTCTCGTGTGTGTGTGTGTGTGTGTGTGTGTGTGTGTGTGTGTGTGTGTGTGTGTGTGTGTGTGTGTGTGTGTGTGTGTGTGTGTGTGTGTGTGTGTGTGTGTGTTTATCACTTCCTGCGTTATCATTACTATTATCATTATCAATATCACCATCACTAGTATCATTAGCGTTCCCATCATTCATACTTATTGGAACCATATTTCCTTCTACTTTCCTTGTTTTTCCCACCAGTACAATAAGATATTTTTCCTTTAAATTTTTCCTCTTTCCTTTTACTTTCCTTGTTTTTTTTTCCAACTTTACAATAAGATGTTTTTCCTCTAAATTTTTCCTCTCTCTTTTCACACCTTGAGGAAGAAAACACCGAAGTACAATGAATAATAATGCGGACTTTAAAAACACCCTCCAAAAGTGATGAGTAAGGATAATGGAATCAGCGTCAAAACAAAAGGATCC
The DNA here is from genome assembly GCF_017591435.1 of Portunus trituberculatus. NCBI lineage: Eukaryota > Metazoa > Arthropoda > Malacostraca > Decapoda > Portunidae > Portunus > Portunus trituberculatus. The sequence continues at coordinate 13,703,771 of NC_059268.1, read as the reverse complement.
AGCGGAGGAGGAGGTTTGAATCGCCTCCCTGTAGATAGATCGCACAGGAAAATAGGCTTAGATTGCACGAGCATCTTTCTTGCCAGCCAAGCGGTGAGTCCTGTAAATCCGGCAAGTTTTTTCCCCTCGTGGCTCCCAGCAGACGAGGACGGCATAGCAGCAAGGTTGAGGAGGAGGAGGAGGAGGAGGAGGAGAAAGAGGAAGAGGAGAGGGAAGGAAATGAGAGGTGTGAAAAGGATGGGTGTGGTGCGGGATGGCAAGGAGGAAAGGTTTTCAGACGAAGGAAGGAAGGAAGGCGTGGTGGTGCAGTGGTGTTGACTCAAAATACAAACAGGAACTGAGGAAATGAAATACTTTGTCTCTTCTTTTGGTGTGTTGAAATATTGGACACTCTGCAGTTCATGAAGAATACAAAGAAAAAGATTACCGTTTTCTTTTATACTTTCTCTCCCCAACTTGGATAAGGTCAAAACCGCTCACTACCTTTTTCCTACCCACACATTTATGATTCGATTCAGCCCCCGCAGCTCGCCATCGTCACAGGGTGGCTGCTGGTCTCCTCGCCTCCCCCTCCAGCGCAGGATCTTCCAAACTCCATCCAAGAATGTAAGATCAAAGGCCGTCATCAATTTTCATCAGTTTTAAATTACCCTCTCCTCAAGATGGGTTAGGGAGTGAGGGAGGCGAAGAGTGTTGGATCGAGCTGCTCTACCGAACGCGAGAGGACCCAAGAGGCTATGGTATAAACTAGTCCCTCTAACTACAAACAATCACATATAGAAAAAAAGACATGTTTAAATCATCTGGCAAATTACAATAGCACAAGTGGATGGTGACTGTCGTTGTGTTGCCATTCTTGTGAGATACGGAGATTGTCACCTTCTCGGTCAAGCATCACTGCCTTAACCAGTTTCAAACGATTATTTTAGAGTTCCAACATATCCCACTCTCTCTCAGCCAAACTCAAAGATCTCGGGGAATTTCGTACTGCAAGGAACAAGGTCTAGATTTTTCTTTCATTGGCTGGCGGACGGAAGCGTTGACTAATGAGGACACATCTGCATACCAAAGGATAACTGTCTGACAATAAATTAATTTGCTTTTCCTTGGGTACGAAGCTCAGTATCCACGCTAGATCACTGCAGAGGACGCCACTTCACAATTTGTTTTTACGTATTTTTTTTTATCCCTATAAAAGTCAGACAAGCTGAATACTAAAGACAATAAACACACAAAAAAAAGAAAAATCTAAAAATTTATAAAGACAAGAATAGAATGACATTTTTTTTAGTTTTAATTGAGTTCCAAAGTTATTTTGATCTCCCTTATCATATTGGGGAACACACACACACACACACACACACACACACACACACACACACACACACACACACACACACACACACACACACACACACACACACCAGTATATACATCCACGTGACATGCTTTTCAGACACTCATAGCTCCCATGAATCCCACACGCCCCATACAGTGCCACCGTCTCCCCATAAACTCACACCCTTACCCATCCAAGTCCCATTGACCGCTGCACGCTACCTACACTCATGAAACAGCTTTAATTAATCTGAAATAAAAGAAAAAGTAATCCTCTTTTTACAGCTGGGTTTTTTTAGAATTCTTCGTGTGACCTTTGGCAGTCAGCAGAATATCGTAGTGTCGTTCAGGTCAAAAGGGAAACGAGAGTGTGTGTTATTAATTAATCGCAATTCACGTCATGATTGGAACGAGGAATAGTTTGTCATATCCACCTCGAGGTCCTTTGTCTACGTTTTTTCAAGTGAAGGTGAAGGAAAGAAAGAAAAGGTGAAAAACAAGGTGATGATGAATCTCTCTCTCTCTTTCTCTCTCTCCAAAGAAAAAGAAAGAAAAATAGGAAGAGAAGGAAAAAGAGAGAAAGGAGAATAAAGAACTAGAGCACGTACAAGACGATAAGGAAAAACAAGATAAAAAAAAAAACAAGGACGAAGACAACAAACATCAACAGCAAAAAAAAAAAAAAAAAAAAAAAGACGAATTAACATGTTCCTTTGGAGATGGCCGAGGAATAGAAGAAAGAAAGCAAGCGCCTCATGAATGGCGATGCTGGGCAAGCCTTATCAAGCTCTCCAGTAAGTTCATTAAAGTATTTGAATATGAAGCTGCCATGTGATCAACACCAGTAGAGAGAGAGAGAGAGAGAGAGAGAGAGAGAGAGAGAGAGAGAGAGAGAGAGAGAGAGAGAGAGAGAGAGAGAGAGAGAGAGAGAGAGAGAGAGAGAGAGAGAGAGAGAGAGAGTAGGGGGGGGAGGAATAGAGTTTAGGGGCTACACGTTAAGACGTTCATCCTTTTGTCTTGCCACGCTTTGAATTCAAACCTGGACCTTCTTGGTTACATATACACTACGTGGCGTATATATATGTAACCGAATGACGCCGGCACCAAAAGCGCACACACTATACTACCACTGCTACCGCCACCACCACCACCACCACGCCTTTACAACCTTCCATGCGGAGTAAAAACAGTAGTGGTGGACGGTAAGAAGAGAGAACCACGGCACATGAGGGTAAGGAAGGCTCGCAGCTGCCCTAACACCGCTAATTAACAACTCAGGGTGACATCCAGGCCTACCGAGGGAGTAATGGGAGCAGTAAGCCGTATAATGTGAGATAAGGCGTAATGGTTACTAAGTTAGGATTAAACCAGGCAATTCACGTCCCTTTGTATATAGTACGTTCATATCTCTTCATTACCACCACTTTGTTACTTCCACTTGCTTCTGTTTCCAGGGTGCTGTTATGCCCCGTACATGGTTACTCGTGTACTTGTATAGACTGTTGATTTCTTCTAGGGGAGCTGTAAGAACCATGTCAAAATTTATCACATCTGTCAAAGGTTAGGTGGTCGTTGCAGTAAAATCTACCAGATGAGTAAAAGTCGTGAATTCAGTTCAGTAAATAGGTAAAATGTCATCAAGTGAAAATTTTTTACAAGCAGTAAAATTAATCAGGTTTGAAAAGTTATCCCTGCAGCAGCACATTCCATCTAGTTAAAACGTTATTACAAGAAGAAACAAGGTTAAAAAGTTATCAACCAATATGATAAATTCTAAAAATAATTTCTATCATAAACTTGAGGAAATAATAATAATAATAATAATAATAATAATAATAATAATAATAATAATAATGCTTAAAAGTGTGTCCATAGTCAAAAAGTAAAACAACAAACATGAAAATATTCCCTTTTCCATCTGACACCTACTAAACTAAACATCAACACGCGCGGGGGAGGCAGTAGCATCTTGAGGTTGGATCGTCAAGGTTGCAGTGTTGCCTTCACCTTCCCCACTCTGCTGACGCGCTGGCTATGAATACCATCACTGTACTACTCTATACTACACACAGCAGCCATGGACCACTACCTCAAGCACCTCCACTTCTGTCAGAGCGAAGTGACAAACACGCTGCTATAAAGATACAATAACATAGGGAAGATACAGTTCATAGGATGGGGTCTGGGAGCAGCGACCACCAACGCTACACAGCCACGATCTGGTAAAAATAGACTGGTGTGTTTTGGCGAAACTTACGCAGTGAGTCTAAGTTTATCAGCTCTCTATATCTGGCGCCGCAAGTTTATGACACCCTGTAGATAGCAAAGGAAGGTGTGCACGTACTTATGACCTTCACACAAACATCTTATTCAGACACCCTTGTATTTTTCTTAGTGTGAGAATGTTTCTATGAGTGTACGTGAATGTCACAACAATTTCCCGTGTCATTTATTTGAGTGGATCTACTTGAAGGAAAAAAAAAACATATAGCGATGGAAAAGAAGACTATATTTACGTTATTTTGCTTTATAAAGATGAGTAAAGGAAGATTTTAAGAAAAGAGTATGAAAAAATAATAAACAAGACTTACCATTGATTTTTAGTCTCATTGTAAATAAGGCAACAGGAAAAGATATTGGTTCTGAATAATAATAATAATAATAATAATAATAATAATAATAATAATAATAATAATAATAATAATAATGATAGTAATAATAATAATAATAATAATAATAATAATAATAATAATAATAATAATAATACCACCACTGTGCATATGAATACGTGAATAATATAATTTCAGTTATTCGAAAGCCATTCTAATTTTTATTCAAACTGTTATGGTTCAATTATTACGTTAAATCGAGGTTCTACGATATTACTGAACTGATCATAACGAAGAAAGAAATTAGGTTCCCAGGGGAGGTGGGAGGGTTGTTCGGGGAGTGGTAGGGGAAGGAGGAGGAGGAGGAGGAGGAGGAGGAGGAGGAGGAGGAGGAGGAGGAAAACTTCTGCCTGTGAGGAGGACTAGAATCAGACATGAGGAGGGTTTCTTTGTATTAAACAACGGTGTCAAACTATCCAATTATCTGTGTGACTATCTGCCTTGTCATTGTTTATATGTTTGTATATCAATATGTTTGTGTGTCTACGTCTGCATCCATGTTAATCTGTTTGTCTGTCTATGTAATCCATCATGTGTGTTCTGTCAGCTTGTCTGCCAGTCGATACCATTGTTATTTTGGCCTGTGTTATTGTCGGTTTGGGTGTTCTATCAGCGTGTATATTTCTCGGTCTTTATCTCTACCTGTTGGTCTTTCCCGGACTAAACAACTCTAAGCCTCAAAATACTTTCTCCACTCTCAATAGAAAAAAACAATTCTGATAAGCAAATTCATTCCATTCAATCCTTCTTAATTATAATTAGTTCAGTTTCCGAGGCCGTCACGCAATCAGAGTTTTCGGTGAATATTCAACACCTTATTTCCCTCTAAATCCATGCTGATGAAACTAAATATAATCATATTCTAAAGTTAATGGTACTCTGCAATTGTCTCAGGTAAATGCCAACACTGTGCTACTGTGACCACCATATACCAGACAAAGGGAGAAGCAGGGAATGAGAACTGGGTAGATCAACAGTGAAGCACCAACATCCACTTTGATTTGAGTCTGCAGGATATGAAATGCCTATAATTTATGGTGTACGTCTACGTCGTGTCGTCACTATACTTACTCTCTCTCTCTCTCTCTCTCTCTCTCATATCTAACAAAAGATAAGAACGATAATCTGCAGCAAGGGATTAAAGGCACCAATATTATTAAATACAACCATCATCCTTTCGTCTTGTCGATGCCTCGGGAAAATGACAGACGGTCGTGCAAGATTAAAATTGTGCCAACTCCAATTTCAATTAGAAAGAAAGGGATATTTGGGAGTCGAGTAACAGCCGCTGATGAATTGTGATCAAGTAGCTGCCGCCTCACAAACCGCCGTGGGAATAGATACATGTTGAGAGGGAAAGAGAAGCATCCAGACACTCAAACGTCAGAATGAAACGCTATACACCTTTTACCAATTAAAGTTTTAGAATTGATGATAAATAAAACATATAAAGAAGCATGGAATTGAATGACAAGAATCTTTTATCTTATCAATTTAATGACACTTTTATTTAGTTTATCATTTTGTCTGCTTTTACAATTCAAGTTTTCTCATTTCTTTTCATTTACTGGTATGGAGAATTCTGAGAGATGAATATTGGGTATAAAAGAAGAAAACAAGAACACGATTTCTAAATATTACTAGATTATACGAATTAAAAACAGCATACACTCAAATAAAATAGAGCAATAATATATAACAGAATCTAGTGTATCTTACCATAGTAAAACAAATACACGGCAGGGACGAATGAGGTGCATGAGATCATTGCTCCCAAATTTATTAAAACTATTGTTGGAGATCGGTAAAAAAAAAGAAAGGAAAGAAAAGAGAGAAAAAAAGCACGCCTACCATTGTAATTATTGATGGAGTGTGTAACTGGTGAAATGTTATATGGGACAATCTGATGACTTCCCTTTTATTGCACACCAAACAGAGGACTGCACTCCAAGCCTTACAGGGGCGGTGAGGGCGGCCAAAGAGGAGGTGACTGACGGCCCCTTTTATCCTGTTATCCAATCAGGGACACGAGGCTTCAAAGGGGAGGGAAATATTTCAAAGGAACACAAGAAGATTCAGCAATTTTAACATTTACTTAAAAATCTCTTGATGTGGATAACTTTGGAGAGAGAGAGAGAGAGAGAGAGAGAGAGAGAGAGAGAGAGATTAATAGTGGTATAAAACTCATTCTGTTTCTTCCGAGGCTTCGAGCGAACAAATTACGAAGCGTGAAACATCGATTACCGCCAACACCGAGCAAACAGTTCTTACGCTCTCGCTGAGTCGGATATTTGAGCAAGGCAAACACTCACGACACGGATATTAATATACTGACGACTGGACGCTCCACTTTACAACCTATTTTTCCTAATTATTTCTCAGATACTCAATTCTCAAGTTGCGATTTAACGTTCTCACTTATTTCGCGCACATTCAGATATTTTTGTAATATGAAACTGTTTTTTTTCTATTCTATTTTAACATTCTGAATTATATCATGTTTTTATTTTCATTTATTCATTTGTCTTATGTTTATGTTTGTGTCCTGTCACGCTCTTCACTTCATAATCAATCTCTCTCTCTCTCTCTCTCTCTCTCCTCACATAATTTCCTTTACATTGCAGTCACCTGGAAAAAAAAAGCCCAACATTTCACACTATATCTATAATTTTCCTTCCATTGTAAATCCTTCTCTGCGTCCTATCTCGTTCCCTTTACTTTTTACCTCGCCCTATCATGTTTCCCCTCACTTTCCTCTCTACTATCTTTTCTTTCTTCTACTTCACTCTGACGCCTCGTGTTTATATGGCTGCTACAAGATGGCAAACAAAAAATTATTATCTCTACATCAATGACAAAGGAAAACGTGTGTATATACTTACCCTGCCTGGAAAAAGCGTTAGGAGCACCGACCACCACCTGTTAACACTCACCTGGAAAGAAAGGGAAGTCAACATTATAAAACATTCACAGACGTCAGGATCGGAGTTTCAGAATGCTATGTTGATACTCTGTCTTGAAATGTTCATAATACTGTGCAAAATGTCTCAATAAATATTCAGTAATAAAAGAATATGTAAATGTTTATCTGTTCATTTCTATGGCGAGCACCTCAAGGCTTTGGTTAGGTTAAGTTAGGTTAGGTTATTATGGATTGAGTTGGGTTAGGTCAGACTAGGTTGGGACCAATCATGTAAACACCGTGTCACGTTTGCTGTTTGTGCCAGAATGAGGAAGGCTGGACGCGCGCCGTGGGTTCACCGTCCATCACCGGAAAGGCTTTCAAAACAAAGACACATGAAGCTAGTGAAGCGAGGGGGATACGCGGCGGAAAAGGCCACATGAATAATGGAAATATATTCTACATCCATTATTCACTTTAGCAATTCCTTTATTTATCATGAGTAAACATTTTGTGCGAAAATTCATATTGAGGCAAATGCCGGCAAGCTCTCCCTTTAAACTGTGCCGCGACAAACATACGATTTTTGAGCAGGTGGAGGTGAAACGTTCCCGCATATTTATGATTTTACAAACCTAAGCCGTCACACAAACCTTTCCCTGTGGAATGAGACTAAATTCATTCAAGGAACCAGTAGCTATCTCTGTCTATTAGTATATTATGAGAGAGAGAGAGAGAGAGAGAGAGAGAGAGAGAGAGAGAGAGAGAGAGAGAGAGAGAGAGAGAGAGAGAGAGAGAGAGAGAGAGAGAGAGAGAGAGAGAGAGAAGGGGTAGGGGGGGAAATATAGACATAGTGCTTCACCACCTGGGGCAGGGCGGACACGGGAGGCACAGGCATTACTGATTAACTTGCAAATCAGGTCAATGAGATGGAACATTCTGAATGAGGCTGATAATCAATGGCAGATCAAGCTGTCTGCCTTGCATACCTGTGTTGATATGAGAACACCCCAGGCTGGACACGAATGCTGCGTGTGAAAGGATAATACCTTGCACTATGAATAATGAGATTACGATTCCATTGCATATTTCAACTTTGATGAAAATAACTATTAGAAAAAAAAGTGTGTTCTGGCGGCCAGACAATACTCAGGCCACGGTGCCACGCGACACAAGAATAATAACGGAAACAGACTGAATTCTCGGACTTGTGCACGTCATCTTGTTTACATGAGCGACGCTGGAAGGAGACGTCAGGCTCAGGACGAGGCCCTAAACTCTTGACGCAGCTGCACCGGGCGGCTGAAGGTCACGGCTGCACGAGGGAGATGAAGGCACAGCGGGAGGAGGAATAGCTTAATTTCCATGAGTGACTGACAGTGTGCATGCGATGTCTGTTTATTGTTTGCGATGAGTCAGCTGAGGAACACGAAGGGCCTGACCTCTCGTGATAACTGGCGAAGTACGCGGCCATCAACACCTTACATATATTGAAGGGATTGCTAAGAATATAAGGCAAATTCTTCTCACTTTTTATATACACAACGGAAAAAAACAAACAAACATACCAATCAGTTGGAAAACCGTGGACAAGTGGCATTTCATCATATCCCCTAGTTCTAAGGTTAGAAGTTTACTTGCTCTGCCCCGGCCTGTGGTATCCAGCAGAGTAGAGACACATCTTTCCATCTTACAACATTCACATATAGTGATTCAGCTGTCACGTCCCAGTTTGCTTTCCAAAAGAGTCTCAGAAAGTTTTTAAGGGTGTCAAATTACCCACTTGACCTATCCGAGGGGCAGCAGATAAACTCCCTCCCTTAACCCTTACTTTGGTACTCCTCTCCGCTTCACTACTTACACTCAATACTCGTTGCGTGTGAGCAAAAATACATAAATAAAATAAATGATATAATATATTCTTACAAATAGAAACTTACATAATAACACTTATTAGTAAATACACTTTAACTTCCTCACTCACAACACAACACACAGCTCGCTATGTTTACATTTGTCATTTCTCACCTCTCAGATCGTCACAACTAATCACTTCCTTTTTTACACGAGAAAATGAAGCATATAAACATAAAGAGAATTACTTAATATAATATACCATGACTAAACATCTAACATAAATTACTACAATTATAATGATGCATATAAAACTAAAAAATGAAAATGGGATACAGCAAATAATGAAAAAAATGGGTCACTTTCAAGGCATAACGTAGTAAATATAACGTCATAAAATTCACTACAGTAACCACCATTCCCAGACTACTCAATAACCAGCACCTCTCGCCTCACAGGAGATGCAGAGGAAGGTGAGGGAGGGGGAGGACAACCCATTACTGCTGACACACCTGTTAAATGTTAAGTTGTCATGCAAACACCTCCTTGCATTAACCGTTCACTGATTTGCCCGTCCCATCAACTCAGTACACTTAGCATACACTGTAACACTATTCAAATTTCACATAAACCCTTCCTGGATTACTATACGTTACAATAAAATACTATAAGACAATAATCCCTCGACTCTCCTGGACTCACGTAATGCAACAAACATATGGCCACACAGACTGCACCATTGTTCACATTCTCTACACACCTGTCTGTCCTCCTCTGATAAGGGCGCATGTCACAGCAATCAGTAACACCCACCACAACGCCGTTACAGCCACACACAAAAATAGTAACACAGTGCAAGTTATTGTTATTTTCGATCTACGCATTTAGAGTTCTTAGAAAATAAAATGAGAGAAAGAACATCTAAACAAAACGAACGGTAGACACTTTCCTGCAACTACGCTTCTTCGTGAAAATTTCCAAGAAAAAGCATTTTGCAAAACAATGTAGTGGGAAACGCAGCACGGAACAATTGTTGCGTCTGAACCGGACGAGAATAAATACAGCAGCTATTCAGGTTATACTATAAACGCCAGGTAGAGTGAAACGTTAATGCAACAACAACAAAATGCAAAACAAAATAAAATAAGAGCTACTTTTCGTAACCTACTAAATGGTGAAGCTTTATTCATTTCTCATATTTTTTTTCCTTTGGTTTCACTGTTTCTAGAGAGCAGAGTGCCTTTGAGTAGGCAGCTGTGTAGTGGCCTTCGCGTCGCGTGTGTGGGGGCGAGGGTGGCGGTGTTAGCGTGCCGCCACTGTGAATAACCGTGAGGGTGTGGAGTGACACTCGACCCGCGGGAAAGCCTCTCAGGACGATTGCACCTTCACCATGAACCACCTCCTCTTCTTCCCCTTCCCTCCTTCCCTACTCCACCTCCCACCTCTTCCTTTCCTTCTCTCCCTTCCTCCTCCACCTCTACTTTAGTCTACTGTGCGAGTCACGCCTCTCTGATTTTTCAGTTTTTGTTTTTAGATGTGTCAGGATGTCACTTCATACTGCCTTGAGGAGCGTCGCCACACACAGTACTTCACTGGTGCTTGCTCTCTCATTTTCTCCTTTCAGAGTCTTGCAAAGCTTCGCGGTTCACATCTCGCTGAAGTTTCAAGGATGGCAGTCTTCGTCTCATTAATTAATTTTTGTGGCATGTTGAAACTAATCTCCGTTAAATGAAGCACAAATGAATGCTTCATTTCACACACACACACACACACACACACACACACACACACACACACACACACACACACACACACACACACACACACACACACACAGCCACTTGCGGTTATTAAGCATTTTCGTGCTACAAACTCCCTCTGAGCGATGGTAGAAGACGAAAAAAAAGATCTTGCAGGGAGAAATTGATCCAGGAATTCCAGTGGTGAGTCGGGGAGGTGAGGAAGATGAGTACGGTTGATACTGAGCCCACGGCAATCACATACGAGAGACAATTCTGACAATTCTTCTGCCACATTGGACTACAAATTAAATGGCACTAGAATTATGTATTTTTCGTTGAATATACATGTACGTGTTAGTGTATGGCATGTATCGAACTGAAGGATTTTAGATATTGATTGCGTGTGTTTAAAAAGTTTCCTATTTAAATAAAAGATGACTGCGGGATATATATGTGCGTAGGAACCAATTCGTGATGAAGGAGATAATAACAATGGAGGCGGGGATAATAATGATGATAGTGATGGTGGCAGAAGTGATTATGACGATGACGATGATTGTAATAACGATGCAGCATAAACAGATAGTTCTGAACGCAGCAGGAGGCATCCACTATCTTGCATTAGTCTAGCATTGCACTACCCGCGCCATTAACATTCATGTAATTAGCAACATTTACATATTTCCTTTTCAATCTTTTACATCATGCATTACTATTTTATCACGCCATTAAACACCTCATGCAGAATGTCGAAGATCGTAGTTCTGATTAAAAAAAAAAAAAGCGAAATAAAAAGCGATCATAAAATATCAACGGTTCACCAGTTCTGACTTTTCAATGCATATAACACATTCCTGTTTCACATTGCGTATCCGTGTTGCCTCTCGCTGCCCTCTCTTCATTATTAATAGCCATGAACACTTATCTTCCGCACACGCTTCTTGGCAGTGTGACTCGTCCCCTCCACACTCCAGCCCTCCAAAAACACACCCTTTTCTTTCCTGTGTCCACCAGTCTCACGTTTGACTTTACATCTACTTGCTTTGATCGTCACCTTCCGCCCTTCATCTTGCATTATTGATGACTCATAACAAGACTGCGATTCTCTGCACTCGTTCTTGGAAAAGGTACGAAATAAAACAGGAAGCAAAGATATAGAGGCAGTCAAACTAATTCAAAAGTCTTCTGTACTTACTTAATGTTAGTGTATAGTGTATATTAACATTGGTAAAAAATGTTGTGTTGTTTTCTTACCTGTTATTTATATTTCATTGTAAAGGAGTTTGGTTAAGGACTAAGAATATCTAAATAAATGAATAAAAAAAAAAAAATTCTGAAATACTGATTCTAATGATGTTAAAAAAGTCTATCAAGATGACCCTCGCCTCGAACAAACTGATTACCTACGAGGGTGTTTTTATTCATCTCTCTTGTAATGAAAAAAAAATTATAATGAAAAGGGGAGAGAGAGAGAGAGAGAGAGAGAGAGAGAGAGAGAGAGAGAGAGAGAGAGAGAGAGAGAGAGAGAGAGAGAGAGAGAGAGAGAGAGAGAGAGAGAGAGAGAGAGAGAGAGAGAGAGAGAGAGAGAGAGAGAGAGAGAGAGAGAGAGGACATCAGACAGAAAAGTAAGACAGAAACAGCTGAATCACAAACACAACTCTCCAATTTACCTTCCCTTTTAAGCACGAGCATATATCGTTGAATTTAGCTTGTAGACTGACTATTTCTCACACTACATTTGCAATAGAAGATAAACAAAAAAAAAAAATACAGAATCAGGCAGAATTGCACACTTCAGCTACGACCCTCTCCAACCTTTAATAACGTGTCGGAATGGCAGGTCTTGACTTGAAAAGACTGATTATTCCTCACGCTACATCTGACATTGGTCGTGACTGCCTCATATACTTCCCAACATCCTCTGCTTTACTTTCATAAATTCTCACCTTTCTTCCGCCGTCACGTCACAACAAACTCTTCGAATGCCAAACAGATGGGCTCCGTTGTTGTGGCGTGTCTCCATGATCGCGGCGACTTAAGGCAAGGTTGTCCGTACCCGAAAATATTACAATCTCAGATGCCACAGAAAGTCACAGTCAGGGAGAGAGAAAAATTTTGGTCTATAAATATGCCGGGAAAAGAATGACCTCCTCTTCATCCAGCGAGCCACAACAAAGACCGCGCCGCCCCGCCTTCCGCCTCTCGCCTTCCACCTCCCGCCCCTGCGCTGGGATCTGCCGTGAGATTTTTCAGTCCTCAATGCGTTTTACCCTTTCGCTAACATAACGTTCATTTCTTGCTACGCTCGAATTCTCTGAGACTGTTTTTCGTTTCCCTAACTTACTCTTATTGTTTCTAAGTATTTTTTTTCTTTTTGTAGCTATGCAACTGCATCGTTAACTAATGAAAAGCTGTCTTTCTCTTTTTTTCTTTAAATCTTCACTTCCAAATGCATCGAGATTAATTCAGACAAGATCAACGTCGTGCGTCAACAACAACAAAAACATCAATAGTAAAACATAAAATGAATAAATAAAAGAAAGACGTTTTTATATGTACTTATCCCGTTGCCTGATCTTTCTGATACATAATACAACAACGAAAAAAACAATAGCACTGACACTCTACAGTAAAAGAAGAGAAAGAGAAGGGCGATAAATGCAACTTCAGAAGACAACCCCCCTTCCCCCACCACACACACACACACACACACACACACACACACACACACACACACACACACACACACACACACACACACACACACACCGCGTAGTGTAGTGGTTAGCACGCTCGACTTACAATCGAGAGGCCCGGGTTCGAGTCCCGGTAAGCGGCGAGGCAAATAAGCAAGCCTCTTAATGTGTGGCCCCTGTTCACTTAGCAGTAAATAGGTACGGGATGTAACTCGAGGGGTTGTGGCCTCGCTTTCTCGGTGTGTGGAGTGTGTTGTGGTCTCAGTCCTACCCGAAGATCGATCTATGAGCTCTGAGCTCGCTCCGTAATGTGGAAGACTGGCTGGGTGACCAGCAGACGACCGAGGTGAATTACACACACACACACAACCAATAAGAGTTGATACCAGACCTACATTATCACCATCACCACTACTACCACCAACAACAACAATAACAACAACGAGAGCTGTTTAGAGGCTGGAATACCGGAGCAGTCTTGGGCCGCAAACACTAGTGCTCCATTCTGGGGTTGGCAGACTTGGGTGCATAATGGATTCGGCCCCGGGCAGTGTGATGGCAGGCTTTCCGGTTGTAGTGGGCATTTGATCCCGTGCGACAGTGTACAGGCTGCAGGCATGGCAGGAGTGCAGTTTAACATTACTCGTGCACTATGAAGATGTGTGTGTGTGTGTGTGTGTGTGTGTGTGTGTGTGTGTGTGTGTGTGTGTGTGTGTGTGTGTGCTGTTCGCTTTTGGCATTTTTGAGTTTTTGTTCCTTAATCACTAACCACTCTGAGATATTTTTCCTTGTTTGTTTTTGTTGTCGTCGTTGCAGTTTATGTAATCTCCTCCAAACATTTTTCTGTCAACAAATTGTAAAATATATTCTTTCATTTCTTTTCATATTAGTGTTTGTGAATACGTGAATAGTGCTTTGGTGGAGTAAACTGCTGCATATCACAGTGAAACAGCTAAATCACTCGCCTAATTTGGGTTACAATACTATTTTACCCAATTCACTTTCACACATCACATAAAACATAACACAAAGGAAGCTGCAAGAATCCGTTGAGCTTACGAGTGTCAGTTCCAGCTTGAGACACACCAAACGATTTCCATCCGTCATCATAATCCATGAATTCAATGTAATCTTATAAGTGTATCGAATCTCCTACTGGATCTATACTTAGGCTACTCCTGTCCGTTTATAATTCAGTGCACTCACCTCTCTCATTATGTATACTATTAATAATGAGGGCTCAGTAGTGGCATCCCGAGTACCATTCCTATAGGCTTCGTCACGTCCAGCAAGTAGGGTCAACATTAGCTATGCCTGTCACTTCTATAATAAATGAACCTCTCCTTGCTCCAGACCCAAAATATTCATTACACATCTACGTACACACATCGCTTCACACATGCTTGAGTTTTAGGTCAAGTGTTTTATGTAACAGTTTTGAAAAGAATCATCCAAACCAAATCTATTAATCTATATTTCTCTAATCGTTCTATTGCAGTTATTTTCTATTGTCATTATTTTTTTTACCGGTATATTGAGTGTATCACTCTTTATTATTACTATTCATACTGTCTCTTGAATGTCGCATTGCCAAAATATGGCTAAGTGATTTCCTTGATCGAAGCAACAAAGAGATTATACTGCGCTATCACATTAAGAAGTCTCTTAGATATTACATTACCAAAGTTCAATGTCACTACACTCCGTTTCTAATCACTGAATCCCCTGCTTGCCTAAGAAAGGGGTCAGAGTGGCACGGGTTTTAATAATGAATCCTCTGCTTGCCTAAGAAAGGGGTCAGAGTGGCACGGGTTTTAATAATGAATCCTCTGCTTGCCTAAGAAAGGGGTCAGAGTGGCACGGGTTTTAATATTGAATCCCCTGCTTGCCTAAGAAAGGGGTCAGAGTGGCACGGGTTTTAATATGTATAATGAATTGAGCATTTTACTTCCTCTAACATATCTTTCAGTAATCATACAACTTGTTTCCTGTCTGTGTTATAGGAAAATTAATATATTTCACAAGTTTTTTTCTGAAAGATTTCCTGTATTTTGAAAATAAATAAAACACAGAAAACAATTTTCATCATTATCACCACTTTTCTCATTGTAGTCATGATGATCATCAATAACATAATCATCATCATCATCATCATCTTCATCACAATATCATTATCCACATTATCATCACTGTTGTTATTAGGGCTGCCATCCTCCGCATTTTCATCATTGACATTATAATCATCCTCTCAGATATTACGAACAGCATATTATCACACTCACACCTCACGGGAATGAAAGTCAATGCTGCGAGCTAATTACTGTTATGTTTCTGCTTTGCATATTCAAAACATTATACTGATTAGTGCCTATAAAAAGAATATCAATTTTTGACACGAATTTAAATGGTGGCACCAACTTTTAACACAAAACGTAGGTAATAGTATCGCGCCGAAACCTGTGGAGGAGGAGGAGGAGGAGGAGGAGGAGGAGGAGGAGGAGGAGGAGGAGGAGGAGGAGGAGGAGGAGGAGGAGGAGGAGGAGGAGGCGAAGGAGGAGGAGGAGGAGGAAGAGGAGACCAATCAATCAGGATGTAAAATTTTTCAGTTACATGATTAATTATTTTTCTGCTGGCGTGGAAATTTGTTATTGTTGTTATTATTGTTATCGTCGTGTTGTTTAATGATTTTATGTTGCTACTAATGATTTTGTTGTTGTTGTTGTTGTTGTTGTTGTTTTAGAGTTATAATAATTAGTACTTCATCTGCAGTTGTTGTTGTTGTTAGTATTAGTGTTATAATAATTGCTGTTATAATAGCTGCTGTTGCTGTTGTTACTACTGTTGTTGTTAATAGTATTACTGTTGTTGCTGTTTTTTGTTGCAGATTTTTTTGTGATTGTTGCTGTAATTAATCACTGTTGTTGTTGTTGCATCCTTTCAACAACATCGTGTAATTGCACACAACACCTAAACACCTGTCCAACTAATTGCTTCTCCCACTCACATATACAATAGATAAATAAAACATGGCCAAGGGACGTGAGACACAACTTCCGTGACGCCGAGCAGGCTGTGATAGACTTGATAGCGGTGTTTGAGAGACACTGACAAAGAACAGACAGACACAACCTTCTTCCAATAACACGCTAACAGGAGGACCCTTACCATTCTGACACACGCGAGGCAGACACACGTTCATTATCACACACTTGCAGAAAAGAGTGTAATTCTAAATGCCGATTAATTGGTGAACTGACTCACTGATTTAATGATTTAAACACTATAGGGACTCAGAATTAAAATATAGCATGGAGGAAACTAATCTTGTTGAAAACACATATTGGTTATCTATGTTGCTTTAGAAGTTAGCAAAATTTTCGGTAATCCTTAAGAATGTGATAAGATTTCGAATTCATCAGTTAGATTTTGATATTCCTGTTTTTTTACAAGCTTTGTATTTGAATAAGTCTTTAGATTTCAAGACAAACATTCCTTTCCAATAATATTCGTACGTTTCATCTACGTCAAAGAGTTTGGACACGTATTTTATATCAATACTTATCAGTCGGAGTGTTTTTAAACCTTATGGACCTTTACATCTATTCTAAAAGTTCTTGTAATGTTGCCTTTCATCTTGGTCATAGCTCCTGTAAATATCTATCCGTCATACATTTTTCTTCCTTTCTACACAGGCATATGTATTTTTTAAGTTTTTGTGCTTCTAATCGTACACTTTTATCTTAATTTCTCTTTCCTCCGTCAAGATGAGCTTTTCCACACACGTCTCTGTTCCCACACCAGTCCATAGTGCCTTCATCATCAACACAGCCCATCCCTTCCTGCCTTCATCCACTCATCCCACACAGCTGTTATCCGGCCAGTCTGTCCTCACGCTAAAAAATTCGCGCAGTGGTCATTTTGTCTGGAATTGCACAGGGTACACTTTCTGGCTGTCAGCAAGCACCGATAAACACACCCAGCTGCCCTGTGTGTGTGTGTGTGTGTGTGTGTGTGTGTGTGTGTGTGTGTGTGTGTGTGTGTGTGTGTGTGTGTGTGTGTGTGTGTGTGTGTGTGTGTGTGTGTGTGTGTGTGTGTACGTAGGTGGGTGATTCTTTTTAAATTTCAGCTGGAAAAGGAAAGAAAAAAAAAATGATTGATGATGCTGGGCTGATTCTTGCACGGTCTGAACTCGTCCCACCTTCCCCTGCCCTCTCCCTCTCTCCTCCCCTCACCTCCTGCCCGTCCACAACCCCACCCCACGCCTGCCACTTCCACCCTGACTCCTGACTCGGTGCCGGGTTGTAATCTGATGGATCTGAGTGCTTATGTCCTTTTTCTGTGTAGCAAGATCAGCGGCGGCGCATTTTTCACTTCAACTCGCAATAATCAGCGATAACCAGCAATAGACGGAAAAATAAAGGAAACGACAGAGAGAGAGAGAGAGAGAGAGAGAGAGAGAGAGAGAGAGAGAGAGAGAGAGAGAGAGAGAGACATTCGAGATAATCATGATATAAATCACAGCCGATAACGACCCTGTTTACGGGTACAAGGGCCGTCATTTATCTGAGTCTTGCCGCGACTTTCCCCCGCTCCCTTTCCCTCAGACGCTCTATCTTTATCCCACACATTACCTGCTTTCTATCCTGCTACCTCATCTCTCCTCTTTCTCTTTCTCTTACTCCTACATCTCCTTCCCATGTTATTCTCCTGTCTTTATCCCATATTTCACCTCATTTTTATTCTGCTTTCTCATACCTCCTTGTTTTTCTTCCTCTTTTTATTCTCATCATCTTTATCCCACACATTCTATCCTACTTTCTCATCTCTCCTCTTTCTCTTTCTCCTACTCCTAACTCTCCTTATGTTTTTCTATCTTTTTCCCATATTTCACCTCAATTTTACTCTGCTTCATCATCCCTCCTTGTTTTTCTTTCTCTTTTTATTCTCAACATCTCTTCTATCTTCCTTCTCCTCTTATATATTTTTTTTCATGTCTTATTCTCCTTCCTTCAGACACACTCCTTTCCTCTTTTTTTTTCTTACCTTTGGCGTTACCTTACTTCTCCACCGCCTCACCTCTCGATCTTCTCCTTCCCACTCATTGTTTTCATCTCTTATTCATCGTTCCCTCAGACACACTCTCTCTCCGCTCTTTATACCAGACATTACTTCATTTCTTCCCCACTGACTCACTCTCTTCACTCTTATTCATGTTGTTTCCAGTTTTTTGCTCTCTTTCTCTTTCTCGTCCTCAGATTCTCGTTTCTTCTCCCTCCGGTGTAACTTTAGTTCATATATTGGTTTTTTATATTTTTCTTTATCAGTGTGGTTTTCTTTATCTCTTGTGTGGATAATGCAACCTAACCATAATTCTCTTTTCTTTGTTCACTTTCTCCTTTTCGTCCTCAAGTTTTTGTTTCTTTTCTCTCTTTTGTAATCTTAATTTATGTGTTTCGTTTATTTTTATTTTATTTTTTTTTTTTTTTTTGTGTGTTTGTGTCTTGTCTAGATAATTCAACTTAGCCAAACCAAACCCAAGTTCCTTTTCTTTGCTCACTTTCTCCTTTTCGTCCTCATGTTTTTGTTCTCTCTCTCTCTCTCTCTCTCTCTCTCTCTCTCTCTCTCTCTCTCTCTCTCTAGTGTAACCTTAACTCTTGTGTTGCTTTCGTTTGATTTTATCTTTTATCAGCGCGTTTTTTTTCCGACTCTTAAATAGTCTGGATAATTCAACCTAACTGACTCAAGTTAAGCTAATGTAATCTAACACACCCTTACCTGATGTACTACTCAGATATCCATTCCAGCTTTCCAAACCAATGTATTTCCCCACCCGCCAGCATTTTCGCCAAGCATTTCTAATTGAATAAACAACAAAGTATCGAAATAAAAGGGTCTTTAGTGGGAAATGACCTCCTGTTATGGCATACCAAACTGGGGTCCGAAAATAGGCGCAATACACGGCCAGGGGAGGAAAGGAGGCTCTGAGCGCGTGGCTGGCTGGCTGGCTGGCTGCTTCTCATCAACACTAATCTGAACACTGCCAGGACCATTAAGACTAAATGAATCCGTACTTATTGACTAGTCTAGATACACTCAACCTCCACTAGCAAGGCTGATTAACCTCTACAATACTGGGAAACATTTTTACCTTGAGATTTGTGTATAAATAGACAATTTTTTTGACATTAGGAAGGGTCTATGGAGGTTAGAAAAATAATGGCCGGCGTCTTCTCTATTCTAATCCCCCACATAAGTTTTTGAAGCCGTATAAAATCACCAAATAGTAAATGAAATGAATATAAAAACTACTTTGGTGGTTAAGAGAGAGATCGCTTAGGGTGATTAATTATGGAAGGACTAGAGGTGGTGAGTGCAAGCCTGATGAAGTTTGATTTGAAATGATAAGGAAAAATTGGCCATGAAAGAGAGCTGTAGCTGGCTGGAGTAGAGCCGGTAAGCAGGGAGTAATATGAAGCTTTAAAGAAAGGTTAGACAAATGTATGGAGAGCGATGATAAGTGGTATGCATATTGTTAATGTTTTATACAGGGACTATCACATGTCTGCTTGTTTGATTGTTGTAGCTTCTCTTGCTTTGAAAGAAAAAAAATACATGCACGAGTGAATGTGGTGCAGAAAGTTTGTCTTCTAAACATACTAAACACACAAATACAGAAGGAAATAGACAAAATGAGCAGATCTTGTTCAGAAAGTTTATCTTCCAAAAAAGAAAACTGGCAAACAAGACCACATACTTCAAAAAAGCTTGACGTAGAGAAATAATGCAAGACAACATAATATTTTACGGAAGAGGTAGATTTGAACACAGAGACACGCAGCTGTACGTAGATTGAAGATAAGAACTTGTTTGTTATTCCTGGAAGTATTATCTCTTAATCCTTTCAACACTGGGACACAATTTTACCTTGAGATTTGTGTACGATTAAGCCAATTTTTTTTACATTGGGAAGGATCTGTGAAGGTGAGAAGATTAATGGCAATTAATTCCCCCACATATGTTTATGAAACTGTTTAAAATCACCAAATAGTTAGTAAAATGAAAATGGAAACGCGTCAGGGTACGGAAGTTGTTAGAATATTAAGTTATATATATATATATATATATATATATATATATATATATATATATATATATATATATATATATATATATATATATATATATATATATATATATATATATATATACTACGTAGATATGTTTGTATACCTTTAATCTTGTACCAAATTAAACTTTTCATCTTGTCAGGCTTGTCTTATACATGAAAAAAAAAAAAATACATGACTTCTTTGCCGTGTATTTCAATGAACTGAGATTAAGTTTCCATATATCATTACTTAAGAATCTCATTTCTGAAGAGGTGATTCACGAAAAAAGAAAATAACAGAGTCTCCCATATTAAAATTTACAGAGTTCTTCCCTAGGTTTGGTTTCATTCAAGGTGGTGTGTGGCGACCGATACAATATACACAAATACACAATGTGATCTCTACCCACAGTCGACACCGGATCGATGGGACTCCGGAATATTGGCTGGCATCACCGTATTTCTGTGGATACCTGGCTCAAGATATTGCCTGCCCCCTCCCTCCCTCTCTCTTTCCCCCCCTCTCTCTCTCTCTCTCTCTCTCTCTCTCTCTCTCTCTCTCTCTCTCTCTCTCTCTCCCGCGATCGCAATTTGTCACTCCGCCTTGCTAATCTTTCCTTTGGTTTCTAGTGATAGTAAACATGCTAATGATAGTCAAACATGGACTGCATCATAGCGCAACTGGAGAGAGAGAGAGAGAGAGAGAGAGAGAGAGAGAGAGAGAGAGAGAGAGAGAGAGAGAGAGAGAGAGAGAGAGAGAGAGAGAGAGAGAGAGAGAGAGAGAGAGAGAGAGAGAGAGAGAGAAATCAAGTAGGTGTAAAGTGGCAGGTACATTGAAGTTATTACAGGTTGTCAAGGAGAAGAAGGAACATATCGCGTGAGTGGAAGTCCGCGGCCACCATCACCACCACCACCACCACCACCACCACTGCCACTTACCATCACGGAGAGGGACGAGAGGTAAATACAACTCGTAATCCATCAACCAAATGTAATGCAACAAGAGGAGCGGTGGGAGGATTTTAGAGACATACGATGAACTTATTGATGGTGAGATGTGACAGTAGAGGCGAGTGATAGTGGTGGATAGATGTGACAAGGAAATGACACTCACAACACGGTTCTATAATGGAAAGAAAATAATGTAGGTTGTGGAATGCCGATGATACGTTGCTATGTCTTACTTCCTGTGAGCATATGAGACGTGAGTGGCTGCCTTGGAGTTATTTGGAAGAATCTCATAACGGGATAGGTGTTTCTAGGAAGTTTGGTGTAATTTGGAGTTAGTGAAGGATTTAATGGTTCTTTAGACTTTTTGAGCATTGTCGGAAAGTTTCATCTGAGTGTTTGAAGGTGGTTGCTGACTATGAATTTTTGTGGGTGTTTGGAAGTTGTCTAAAAATTATGAGTCTCTGGTTTCGTGTAATTCTGAGGCTGTTTGGTTAATTTATGGCTCTTTGCAGGAACTTGGCAGGGGGAATTCTGTGGCTTCTTTGGGAGAAGTTGTTAGGGACATGTTGTAACTGTTTGAAAAAAGGACTACGAATTATGAGACTCTTTGGGGAAAGTTGTCTAATTCTGAAGTCATTTGAATTGAGTTGTTTGGGATAATTTCATGTAAAATAAAGGAAGAATTCTGAAATAAGTTGGCTCTTTGCTTAATGTTTTGAAGGAACCAGCTAATGTTTTTATGGGTGTCTTGGGGGGACTGTAGAACTGCGAGTCTATCTGAGAGAAACTACCTAAGAAATTTTTTTTGGCTTAGTGGATGTACTTTGAATTTTATGAAGTTCCCTGAAAAAAAAAATCTAATTATGAAAATGTTCGATTTAGGTGCCTGATAATAACTGAGTGGAGAGTTTGTCTGATAATACACGCGGTGCCAAGCGATTGCTGAGTGGCGTTCTGCAGTGCCCCTTGTGCCTCGCCCGCCGTCCCTCACAGAGCTTCGAAGAACCCATTATCCTGGATGAATGAGTTCTTGTTGTACCAAATTGTACACTGTTACGTCTGCCTGATGGATTAGGTGCGAGCCACTCCAATCCCATTCCCTCGAGGCAAGGGCTGGACGCCTGCCCAGCACTCGTCTAATGCACTCCGTCATCCTGCACTGCGTCATCTACACAGAATTACACATTAGAGACGCGAAACAGTATGCTGACCATCTCGTTACGTATTCCGGTATGAAGGATGGCAAGGCGTGTCTCCAGCCTTCACTCCTCTCCTTCACTTGTGAGAAATAAGTCTTGCGCTGGTCCGGTTAAATGAACTCAAATCTGCTACTTAAAATAATGGCGACGAAAGAATACAAAGTGTAAACTTCCGTATGAAAACTGGGAGGGAGAATTATTGTGAATGTTTAGTCTTTTCTTGTATTTTCTTTTCGTGTATTCCGGATGAATTCAATATTTCAGTAGCAATTTTTTGCATTTATGTCTCGTAATTATACGTTTATGTAATGTTTTTTTTCTTTCCTTTCTTTTAATGTATAATGTGCTTTAATCTATGACTGTTGTTGCATTAGCGAACGTTTCCTTTCCGGCATATGAACTGCAATCAAAATCAGAAAAAAAATATTTGCTACATATAAATACTTCAAATAATAACTCATTATTTACTGAAGTGGAGTCGAACATTATTTCTCAGTTTGATGCACGAGTTTCTAAAAGCATGTTACTTGGAAAGGAGAGAAACTGGATGTACATTAAAACGGAAAAAAATATTCTGAAGAAAGTCAAATTGTATAGTTTTCATATTACCAGAAAAAATGTACAGAGTCTGGATCATGTTGAGTGTGTCCCTGAGTATCCTTTACGGGAAGCGACTTTTATTTATAAGAGTATCAAGGCAAGTACTAGGGCAATATACTCACCTCGAGGACCTGCACCTGCTAGACTCACAAAGACCTCACATGCTGCTCTATACACTGACAAGTACCGCTACAGCTTATCTTTGTCACAAACATCTTCGTAATAAAATACTTAGAAGTAATCCTCTTTATACACTCAACTCTCGTCTAAAAGGAAAAATATTTATGGCGTTATTATGGAAGATTAACCTGAGATTCCCCTTATAGAATGACAAGAACGCGCTTCCTTACAGTTTCATCCCCTTCAGTATAAGAACGCATTTTCACCATGAGTTTTAAGTATCAGTAGACGATTTCATTTACACTAACAAGGTTCTATGGAGGTCAGAAAGTTAATAGTCAAGAGTCTCCACTATTTTACTCCCCGCATGTGTTTTTGAAGCTGTATTAAATCGCCAAATAGTAAGCAAAATAGATATGAAAACGTGTCATGGTATTGTCCCGGTCAAAGTAACACGTGTGGCCTGCTTAGCATCTCCACACTAGGAAGTCTCTTCAGCAGCTAAGAACGTGTGGAAGATCCTTGGAATCCATCACTTCCACTCACAAGATATTTAGTCAATGTTTACTGAGGAGAAATGTTGCTAAAAAGTATGAAACGTTACAACTATTGCAGATTAAGACAGCTGCACGAATACTCTCTCTCTCTCTCTCTCTCTCTCTCTCTCTCTCTCTCTCTCTCTCTCTCTCTCTCTCTCTCTCTCTCGGAAAAGGAAGAACACATATTAATAGAAATACATATGCAACATGAAATACATCTCTCAGCTCCAACTGAGAAACGAGAAAAGACACGAGGAGCGAACATGCTGAGAACGAAGGCCGGTGGTGGCTCCAAAGGGTCAATGGAGAAAGGGTGAGCCTGTGACGAGATAAAGTGAAAACTGGAGTGTGCACAAGCAAAGGGTATCATGGTCAGATGGGAAGGAGAGTAGGATCGTGTTTGAAGACTTGAAGCTCCATGGTAACATATAAGCCGCTTCCTGTTTGTCTGTCTGCTCTCTCTCTCTCTCTCTCTCTCTCTCTCTCTCTCTCTCCAGACTATGCATTTTGAATAGATGGCAGCATTTCTTTATCGTGACTGTACGAACACAACTGTGGCGGGTGACAGCATACATGCGCGCCGCCACTTACCAGGACAGCCTCAGCTCATTAGGTAGTTTAACGAGTCTTCAAGTTGGCAGCGCACACACTTTGATGACTAACTTCCTCGATAATCATTAGACGGACGACTTGTGTTTCTGCGACCACGCGTAATTTTCTTTGTCATTTGAACTTCAGGAAACAGCCTTCTCGATTTTGGTGCCGTCCCTGTGACTCAAATATTCAAAATTACTGTACAGCGTCTCTCCTATTTTCGTCCCGTTTTAGGTCAGATTTCGCCTTTCCTTTTGTCTTGATTCCACTGTCCATTATTGTGTCGTCATTCTGTCACCCTTACACAACACGACTATTCTATGTCAGATTTTTCTTGAATGGACCAGAGTGACAAACGCGTGTTCTCTGAGCCATGTTAAACTTTTCTTTCCTCTCAGTGACGCGAGAACCAATAATTCCCTTTGTTTCTCTTTGAACACAGATAAATCTTCAATATTTTCGCTTCTTCAAATCCTATAAATTAACAAAAGTTAACAGCGAGTCTACGAATCACTGCCCAACACATATATATAACCAATTCCTATTCTCAGTGACACCCTCCGAGGGACACCTACACACCTACACTCAGTCTGCCTCAGTAACACGATAACATCCTCCTACTTCTTAGCGTCCTGTCTGTGACCCCAATACGAGCTTTTCCCTTTTGTAGTCTAATCCATGGAGTGGCGTCCTTCTCTTCATCTCTTGTATGCTATACTCTGCTTTCTCCACTACCAAGTCCAGCACAGTAATCCTAGTCTCACTGTCACCATAACAAAGCGATATATGTAGTATCTAGTATAGCATTAGTGATAGTAAAATAGTACCACCATGTCCTTTACAGATATCTTACAAAGGAACATAAAGGAAGAACAAACATCATCATACTTGTTGATCATGACGAAGCTGTTTGTAATAAAGTATACTAATAAAGGCGACACCATCCCTAAGGCACCTTCCGCCGCGCCTCTGCTCCACTTTCTAGGATGACAAGGGTACAGTTTCATTACGGCTAATTATTTTTCTTCACGCCTGTCTCGGGTAGCGACACAACCATGTACGTGTGGGTGGAGAAGTGGCATTATAGTGTTGTGTGGATTCTTTCATCACAATGCAGCTCCACTCACAATCACCCAAGCTTGTTTTCTGAAGGAAGGAAAGACTGGAGAATTAGAAAAAAAGAAGAAAAAAAAAACACAGCAAGATGGAGGGTGTAAACGTGAGGAGCGAAGAGTTCATCAATAACTTGCAAGACAGTGTGTTTCACGAGCTGCTGCGTCTATCTGTTTATGAAGTTTAAACCTGTCCGACTCCTAATATTTCTCCCTGGTGCGACACTGCCATTCCATTCCGCTCCGTTGCCTCCCTCTTCGAAAACAAAGTGATATACATTTCTTAATTTCATGTCACTTCTCGTCGTACGTTCTTTACAAGACAGCTGGTGATGGCGACACGGGAGATAAATGACTCTAATCATCAATTTTGGAATGACAAGGACTCTTACCCGGACATTTGTTTGCTGGCGGCGACAAGGGAGTTCAAAACTATCTGGAGGAGGCGCTTCCCCTGACAAATGAGGCAACTAGCTGGGAACGGACGAGCTGCTCCACACACGCACATAATTTCTTTGAACTCTCGCGTCTTGAAGGTTTTGTTTCGCTATGTTACAAGGAACGCAGCACGAGTGTCGATGCTGTCAGGTGTGTTGCTGTTCGAAGGATCATTACCTGCTTGTCTGCTGCTGATTGTACTGCACGTTTTTGCTTATCGTGGTGTTGATTGGAAGGTCGTTACGCGTTTGTGGTGATCCAGCTGACTGTAATGGTTCTCAGAGGATGGTTACCTGTTTGTGTTGACACCACTAATTATAACTGTCACTCAGATGCCTTACGAGTCTGCTTTTTCCTTTGTTTGTAAATGTACTATAAGTCTAAAGTACAATTTAGAAAGAGACTTTTTATTATTGGTCGTTGTATTTTTAGTTAAGATTATCAGAGTCAGGTAAGAAAAAAGTAGCAAGTGCTGTGATATCAACAGTGAAATGCTTTAAGGTTGCAGCTCTTAAGGTTCGTGTGTCATGGTGAAAATCACTTATTCGTAATTCGACGATTGTTTTCTCTCTATACATTCTAATTAACCCCGAGGCTCATGGGATTACTGTTATCATCCGACGCATTAACGCGGACTTTCAGGAACAGGGAAGATGAACTGTGAACACTGCTCTGATGAAAACGTGGGGTGAGGTGAAATCTCTCGTGTGAGTCAAAAGGAAAAGCGAATAAACGTGGGGATTCTTGTCCTTGGCTTGCCTGTCCCGCCACTCCCAAGGGAAGGCGGAGGAGCACGCCATTTATAGACTACTGAGCTCAGTACTTGATTTCTATATTATCAAACTTCCCTGTCCACTACTAATAAAGATAAGCCTGATGAACTGCTGACTGTGATACACTGGACAAAACAAGAAGTTCATTACATTTATCTGATTTCAACCTTTAATTTCCTTACTTTGAGCCTTACCTGACTTGCAAACAACAAGGTGCATTTATATCAATACATTAACCTCCTTAACAAGGCAAGAAGTGAGGCTTCTTGCAATCTCTTTTATCTTCTGATGTTCTAACTGAAAATACAATAACAAGAAAAATTGCTGTAATATATTACCAAATCATAAACATTTTTCCCAGTGTCCAAATAACAGAGACAAAAAGGTCTACAATGCTATTATTAGTGTAAACGCCACTGAGATAACTAATAGGTTTCCAGTAAGCCTATGTGGGTCACGCACTTAACAGCTGCGGTTCCAGATTTATTGTGTCAGCCTCCCCAGCCAGCCATCCAGTATAGGTTTTCCTTAGTATTCAGCGCGGGTTCCAAAACGCTGCCTTCCTTAATCCAGCGCTCTCAGCCCATAGGCCTTTCACCCGCTTACTATCATCCTTGTGAAAGCCCCGTGGCCCATTAATCTTTCGGCGGTAATTCCATGAGCACAGCCTTCCTCACGCGGCTTACACTAATAAATCACCTCCTCACCATGCCACCATTAAAACTTTTACACCTAACGAGCCACTTTGCCGCCCCGTCCCGCCCTAAGCACTGATTCCCCGGCACTAAGCAGTGACTGGACATGTGTTTGCTTGTCTACAGTGTCAGTCTCCACCTCCACACCCCTCGGCTATGCTAGGTTAATCCCGCGGCCTTCTCTGTTGTGTGAGTGAGCCGATTCCAACGATTATCCTGATTTAGATTAATGAATGAAAGTCAGTGGAAGAAAATAAGTGGTTTTTGTATTTTACAGAAGGCAAAAAGTAAGTACATAAGTAAAGATGGAGAATTGTAGTTTGCAGATCATTGATGTGCACTGAATTGGTAACGCTCTGTTGCTTGTGTTCGGTCAGTCAGTCAGTCAGTCAGTCAGTCAGTCAATCAGTCAATCTCTCTATTTCTGTCTGTCTGTCTGTCTGTCTGTCTGCCTCTCTCTCTCTCTCTCTCTCTCTCCATGTTTATGCATTCATCCATCTATTTATTACACAATAATACAACTCATACATGAATAATTATCGCAATATCGCTCAATTACCATACATAAGTTAGCAGCATTAAATAACACCTCGTTTATGCACATGATAATTTAAACCACTAATAGAAATGCCAGCGGAACATAGTATTGCCTGACCCTAACAGACCTACTGGCGCACACGTGTCAGCCAACCCTAAGGCAGAGCACGAAGGGAACTCATCAGGAGAGACTGAACAGAATATATAATGATGTTCCACTTGACTTTTAAATCACGGAACGAAAAAAAAAGGAATGGATAATATTAAGGTGATTCAGGCTCTCTCTCTCTCTCTCTCTCTCTCTCTCTCTCTCTCTCTCTCTCTCTCTCTCTCTCTCTCTCTCTCTCTCTCTCTCTCTCTCTCTCATTGCTCACTCATTTCACGTTATGCTTTGGATATGTAATTTTAGGGAAAACTATATAAATGAAGACAGGAAAGATTATATACATTTCAACATGTCAGACTGTCTGGTTAAGTATAGACACGCTCACTCTCTCTCTCTCTCTCTCTCTCTCTCTCTCTCTCTCTCTCTCTCACACACACACACACACACACACACACACACACACACATATGCGAAGACAAAATCAAAACCAATAACATTACGGAAATTATGTCTTTCGAATCACTCCATGAAAAGAGAGAGAGAGAGAGAGAGAGAGAGAGAGAGAGAGAGAGAGAGAGAGAGAGAGAGAGAGAGAGAGAATATTGTGAAGGCTGTCTATCATGGCCATAAAACTGAGCCAACAAGTTTTATTATGAGCACAAGGATGACTAATTAATTTCTCACATATGCTCATGAACATCATTTCAGAATGGAAATTACTTTATGACAAGCTCGTTATAATATGTAATAAATAAATACCTGAATAAATAAAAGAGAAAATTAATATGTGTTTATCTATCTACCTACCTGCCTATCTATTTACCTAACTATCTATTACGAATTGTCTTTACTAACAACTACCAACTCTCTCCCACTGTTCTGTCACGCCTAAACACCCATCTATACCACGCCCTGCCGTTCTTGGAGCATTAGATGAGGCGCCGCGGTCACCTAGCTGGTCCAGACACACAATTCCCTTCGGATTCATAATGGTGCCGCCGTGGTAGAGTGGAACTATTCGTGCTTTGGGGTTCGAGGGGTCTCCAAGCGCACGGGTTCGAATCCTGTCCACGGTCCGAGTGTAGGTTGGGCTTCCTCACTCGGGGCAACGGTTTCTAGCGGGTGGGCTTTGAGATAGGAGATACCCGAAAAAAAGTACCCCCTTAACCCATGAATTCCCGTGAAAACCCCACATGGTATAAAAAAAAAAAAAGCTTCCGCTGGTTTGCTGCCGCTGGAAACCTTTATTACACGACTGGTTTCATCCTAAGACTCTTTCCATCACTTGTTTATCCTTCTTATTCTTGCTAATCCATCCGCTCAAGGAGTTTCTGTCTCCCGGATAACACGAGATGCATAATCCGCTTTCTTTACGCCGTTTACACTGGTCAGCCTCACTCTTCTTTTTGTTACATTTGTACATAATTGTGCCGGCATGAAATTAATATCCAACACAATTCAGAGGCACACACATCCTCGAGAGACCAAATCTCTCAGACTAGTACGCGCACACACCAGCCAAGCCTTGAATCACATACAAGCACGACCCGGAAGGATGCTAAAGAATATATATCAAACTTCTCCTGGAATATAAGCAAAAGTAGTGATCGATTAGGTTTGTTAGAAGCCTCTCTATTTTCGTCTCCTCTGTTTATCGACTCATCTAATGCACAAAACATGAAACAAGAAATGTCAGTGAATTCATGACGTCATTGCGTAGAAATTATTAGGAAGACATTGAAGTTCTAGTCATTATCAAGACATTTCATTTGGATAAGAGAACAAGCGAGTGGCAGACGTGAGTTAGCGGTATCTGCGCTGGCAGAAACTGTAAAGGCCAACATACAATTATGGACCTCATTTGATACTCTGGAAAAGTTCTATATTAGATTCTCAGGATCACTTTGAGGTTATTACGTACTCATTCTGTATCTGTCATGAAGCGAGCTCTTCTTCATTCAAAGAGCGTGATATTGGACCTCTAATTCTTAAACCCTTTGGATTCTCTCATAGGAACAATTTACAAAGGTCACGAAAATTATATATCAATCAGTGACCTTCCAACTGACGGGGTAAAAAATTTCACTACTGGCATAAACAAACCATTGAAATCTCCAGTAACTTCCATAATTCAGCCAGATAAGTGTAGTGTATGATATACAGACTGCCTTCTCTTCCTACTCTTCCTTGCTGTTCCAGTCACCACAATGTAATGAATCGCTTATCAACTAACTATGGAAGACCAGGAAAATGTCACTCTATAATGGATAATACGGAATATGTAAAAGAAAGGTACGCTAATTTCAGAGTTGCAACTGTCGGTCACTAGTTCAGATGAGGTCATTATAGTAAATCTGGATATGCAAGATAAAAATCAGTAGCATTTCATGTCATTCACCTGAACATCTTTCTTTCATTTTCTTTCGTTATATTTTTCAACATTTACACAATGTAGAGCGTACCTATAACATTTAGTATCTCAATTGTCTGTATATTGTAATCAGTACGGTTTATAATATTCTTTGAAATAAAAAAAAAATACTTTGATCCCCGTGCAAGACAATGAACGAGTAATTTATCACGTTAATAAAACAATATTTCTTTCTAGCACTGGGAGGGGGAGAGAATGATCATTATACCTTTAGAGTCCTACTTTCTATATAAGTTTGCTACATAAATATGGAAATATGATACGGAAATACTTGTTAATATGGTGTAGCCAGTACAAAACGAACACTTTTTTGTCATGTTCAAGATTTCACCTCACCAATGCAGGATGATGATGATGATGATGATGATGATGATGATGATGATGATGATGATACTGAAGATTATCCTCATCACATTATATTTTTCCCTGATCAGTTTTAAGAGCGTCATGCGGTTGGCTCATGAGAATCTCAAGTGTGGCGATGTCAACAGTATTCAGACCAAGGTTTATTTGAAGGTGAGTGATCAGTAACATCAATAAAGGTGAGTCAACAAAACCCACTAATTGATATGACATGTTCTGGGTCACACTGTTGCATGATGACTTAACCTGCCCACTGTTGAAAGCCTTTGCTGATCCACATTACTGGTTTGTGACTCATTGCAACCGCTGTTATACATCACTATCATGAAAACAAAGTGCAATGCAACAGAATTTCCATTAGCGTTGAGTGGATGAACTGCTAAAGGGCGTGTAATGGTTGCGCAAGGCTAATGCTTGTATTAATAAAAAAGATATTTACGAAACAACTGTCGGTAATGCAGAAGTGGTTGTTTTCTGAGGTTGATCTGGGAGTGACTTTGTGCGGACGGTACACCTCTGTTGGATTACTTGACTACAGAAATACAACAATTAAAGATAAAATTAAACGTGTCTTTTTAGAAAGAAAAACAAAAAAACATCGTAATAAAAAAATCACAGGTTTGCAAATCCATGACATTTAGACAGTAACGTCCAACCC
Source organism: Portunus trituberculatus (assembly GCF_017591435.1). Classification (NCBI taxonomy): domain Eukaryota; kingdom Metazoa; phylum Arthropoda; class Malacostraca; order Decapoda; family Portunidae; genus Portunus; species Portunus trituberculatus. The sequence goes on along the minus strand of NC_059268.1, from coordinate 13,672,346 downwards.
TAGTATCCTTCATCTTTCCATCTTTCCCGCCTCCTCTTCCTCCTCTTTGATCACAGGAGCTGTTCATTTATATCATACTGCACATCCGAATGCAGCACTCCTAATAGGAAACGTTCTTGTGAAATAACCTAAAGTAATCCACCATTTTCTACTGAATATGCTAAAAGTAAGAAGACTTTCGCATGTTACAGAATACACAAAAACTGAATTACACTTCATAATACAATACATTTAATACATAACATAGTGTACCCAGTCAGCCACTTGAGATGACACCTATAAACATACAAGACTACTAGTTATAATTGATTCATAGGTTGCTTTCAACTAACTGAGTGTCTGTTTGGTGGCTAATCAATAACACCAAGATAACGAAAAGGAAAAGCAACTGTCGCATTAACAGCTGCTTTCTTAAACCACCGTGTTGACCCAAGTAGTACTGAGATTACCTCCTTCAGATGCTGCAGTGAGAAACTTGGCTGCCTCCACACTGGTCAGCAGTTTTATTTGTGTGCTTGATACCCTCACTTGTCTTTCCACATGACCATTTAGAACGTCAGTGTGTTTTGTAGAGGAGATTTTACGTATTCTAACTGTATTTTATTTGTTCAATTCCGTCACGTGGCTTTATTTTGACATCGGATGATTTTCGGTGCGTTTGTGATGTAAAAAAAAATATTATGCGATTTATTTGTTCGGCACAAATTGTATAATCTGTAAACTGTAACAAAATTGTGTTCAATACACCGATCTACCTGTATGTGTGTGTGTGTGTGTGTGTGTGTGTGTGTGTGTGTGTGTGTGTGTGTGTGTGTGTGTGTGTGTGTGTGTGTGTGTGTGTGTGTGTGTGCAAAACAAAAAGAAAATATGCATCTATATAGTTTTCGCTTATATAGTTATTTATTCAATTTATCTATTCACTTGAATTATTCATCCATCGACGGATCTCCCGTTCTAGTTTTCAGGTAACAGTGAATATAAAAACAATTCAACACTATCATTTATTCACCCTTACTGCACCTAAACAGATAGAGACACACAGCTGCGGGGGGAGAGAGAGAGAGAGAGAGAGAGAGAGAGAGAGAGAGAGAGAGAGAGAGAGAGAGAGAGAGAGAGAGAGAGAGAGAGAGAGAGAGAGAGAGAGAGAGAGAGAGAGAGAGAGAGAGAGAGAGAGAGAGAGAGAGAGAGAGAGAGAGAGAGAGAGAGAGAGAGAGAGAGAGAGAAATACAATACAGAGGACAGTACAAGGCACCATCATTGAATTCAGAATATGATCTTGTTGCTCTTACCTACTGGCCACACCAACACTACTACCACCACCACCAACACCAACACTACCACCACCACCACCACCGAGCTGATGGCCTTGACGCACCTCCTTCCAGCTCAACGCAGCGAGACTCAACCATTACGAGGATTAGTGGTCGCGTAAGACGACTTAAGGAGGAGGCAGCTTTAGGTTAAAGTGGTGAACAAGGCGAGACTGCACGTTCTGGGGACAGCAGGTGATGACGGTAGTGTTTGATAGTGAGGCTTGGCTAGACACAGTGATGGATTGTAAAAATTAGTGTGATGTGGTAGCAAGGATTAATAAAAGGAATTGTAAGGATTGTAAGGAGTGAATATGTGTCAGTGTGTGAATTCACCCTACGAAATACAGGCAGAAGACGCTTAATGATGAAAATTACGTCTGAATCTCCGGGTGAGCAAAAGTAAGAAGTGATTGTCATATAAGAAACGACAACCACATGACTTTCCTTGCTTCTTCCACTTCATTTGACTCAGAGCGTGAAAGTAATGCAGTGGACAGTGGTGTGGTGTGGGAGCCATAAAGAAATACATACACAAATGAACACTGTATTGCTATTTGTCCTTTTGAAGCCCCCATGTCTTGATTAAATGGTAAAAGGAGACGATTGTTGCTCTCTCTCTCTCTCTCTCTCTCTCTCTCTCTCTCTCTCTCTCTCTCATTCACAAATTTACATCCAACGATATTCAGACTAACTAATAACACAGCACACACTTCTTGAGAGCTTTTTGCTAATTATTTCCGCATAACCTTGAAGGAAGAAGCGGTGATGGGATGAGGTTGCTTAGTTACTCAAAGACGCCAAGTAAGATTAATTTTCCAGCGGACACATATTTGGTGGAGGTACAGAAATGAAAAAAGAATAATGAGTAAAATATATGATGGTAGACTTCTGGTGGTTTGTTACAGATCGACAGGTTCTTCATTGCCACATAAACTTAATATAGGAACTTAAATCTTATAATTCTGGAGCTTACTGGCCTTGCTGGTCATTTTAAGGTGCAGCAAGATCGTGATAAGTGAACGGACATTAGTTTCCAGAGGACGTTAGATAAATTTATGTTTGAGACAGATGGTGGTAAGTTCTGTTGGGAGCCATTTTATGTATGTCAACTGGTCTACTACAGTTATATTGGTTTCTTACGTACAAGAGGAACATTATGAGTTAATATACTTGAGAATCAACATATAAACATTTTTCTCATATCTGAATCAACAATGCTATCGCTTCTCAGAATAGCCTGAAATCACAGAGGATGTAAAAAGATTAATATTGTTACTCCACTGTAATTTGACATGAAGGAATGTTCCTTGTACACACTCATACTGATATTTTCCCAGAATATACACAGTCCAGCGCGTCGCCTGCACCGCCACCACTTCCCTGAAGACACCAGACGCTCTCAAATACAAGTTTTATCCCACTGCAGATCTTCCTCACGAACATTCCAGCAACGATATTTATCCAACAGTAATTCCCTTATGATCCTTTGTCTTATGTTACACTAAACTAGATTACATTATATTTGGTTTCCGTATTCTTTCATTGTCGTTCCTTTTCGTCATGGTAGAATTGTCAAAGATTTATAAGGAAGAATCTTTGTTTAAGGAATTTACTTGCAATGGGAGCGCATGATGAACCAATGGCTCTGCTCCTCTGACTGCAATACGTAAGGCTCGAAGCAACCAGAGAGGCTGCAAGTCACCCGCAGACATCCATTCTAAATAAAAGCCAAGCTAATGAAACCCTCACAAAGTTGGGTAAAGGAATAGACCTGTTAACTAGAATCACTCTCTTTTTTTCCCTCCCTCTCCTTCCCCCTCGCTCCATGGGGTTTTATGGCCCTGCTGGCTGAGGGGAGCGGGACACACGGCCTGGCAGGGCACACCAGGCTCCTTCCTCCCTTATGCCACTGGGAACGTAGCTCCAGTTAGAAGAATCTTCTATAAAACTCGGTTCCCCTCTTTTTTTATAGGATACTTTTGCATGTTTAGTTTAGCGGTACCCACTACTTCCCGGGCACACCGCATCGCCTCCCCTCTGCCCGTTAATTGCCAATAGAAGAGGAGGTATAGGAGAACAGTGAGCTTCCATTCACTTTTTTCGCTTTTTTCTACTTTAGTGTTGAAAGTTAGGAAAGGAACCATTTGGGTGATTTCAGAAGCCACACAGCTGAAGGGGCGAGCTGCTATTGCTGCTGTTAACTCTTGATGTCACTTTTAAATCTTGACACAACTTCGATCCACACTTTTTTTCTTTCTATTCGTGACTCTCAACACAGTCCTACATACACAAACGCACTCCTGCATTGTAGTATATGTGTATTCCTTTGCATCTGTGTCTATTTCTACATATATTTTTTTCCTTCAGCGCCAGACTTCCCCAGTGTTATAACTCACTCCTACGTACAAAAGTCTGCTATAATGTTTTTGTACTGAAAGAGATTGTTGCTATTTTTTTTTCCTACACATCAGTTGATTGTATTCTCTCTCTCTCTCTCTCTCTCTCTCTCTCTCTCTCTCTCTCTCTCTCTCTCTCCAATGAACAGATATGGCGTCCTTTCTCCATGAATCCCTCCTCCCCCTGCCCCCTGTCCCAATCACAAGCAGATCCCTTCATGTAGCATTAGTTCGGCCTGCGTTTCCCTCCAGCCTCGTAACAGACAACTCTCTCTCTCTCTCTCTCTCTCTCTCTCTCTCTCTCTCTCTCTCTCTCTCTCTCTCTCGTCCTTGCCAAGGCCATGCACCCTCACCCCTTCTCTCTCCGTCTCCTTTGCAAATGCGTGGGACAGGAAGGCTACAGGCCACTGGTTGCAGAGATACATGGAGAGTCGCGGCGTCAGCATCACGAGAGCTCCTAAAGTCTTGTGTGTGGGGCGCAGGAGGGGACGAGACCCCCTACTTTACGGGCGCCTCCCTGACGGGGCCCGCCAGCCACACATATATATTCCCTCCGACCTCAGTCGCTTTCTTCTCTGGTATTTCCATTTTCCCTCTGTAACTTTAGCTTTATTTTTGCTCGTTTTTCATTGTGTGTGTTGTGTTTGTTTGCAGGCATGCTTTTTTCCCTTGTGCATCGCCTTGCATTTAATTTTCTGGTCTAAAGATTCCAATGAAATAGAAACACTAACCTCGCATGCAACGATCCTTTGTCTGCCATACTCTGTTCTGCCCTTATCTATCTTGTCCTTCCCTTGCCTTCCTGCCCTGCCCTATCGCACCTTAACTTGCTCCGCCCTGCCTCGCCACACGCTTCCCTGTCCTCGCCTGGCGCACCGCCCATCACTCGATCACGTTAAGACAGTGTGTTAGCAGCGACTTGACGAGAATCGCTATTTTTCCCACGTAAAACCAACTCCATGAAGCACTTCACCAATAGGGATTAAGAAGCCTTTTCCCCTCGCCTGACCCGTCTCCTCCAGTCCCCAGCAGCCACTCCAGCCGCCCCCCTGTGATGGTGAAAAGGGGGCGGTGGGCACGCGCTCTCTCTCGCCTCCTCCCGCATACTAATGGCGATGAATCAAACACCCGTAAACTTCCAAAGTCCTTTTAAGACTCTCTGATCCTCCTATCGGTTATAACTCAAGGGGTTCCAGAGCCATCACTGTCTGACCTCTTCCCGCCTCACCACCACCACCATCATCACCAACAGCACCACCACTTTTCATCACTATACCACTCCACTTCATCACTTTTTCTCACCACAAGTACATTATAGTCACCAAGTCGAGCCATATATCTAAAACCACCATCACCATCTAATCCCTTCACCAAATACAATACTTTCTTTTGCCTTTCTTTGCCCTTTATTTTCAACGGAAGGTCAGATTCACTATTCTGTTCACTACCGCACTGTTTGTCTTCTCTTCTTCCCCTTTTTCAGCAACCATTTACCACGTAACTTCACCCTCACCGCATCGATACCCCCCCTCTCTCTCTCTCTCTCTCTCTCTCTCTGATCACAATCTCGTCCTTCCCCTTCCTGTCTCCCATCTTTTGACGATCGATCAGTACGTATATTTCCCCCACACCTTCTTGCAGACGTGAAATATCTTAACTCCCACCTCACCTCCCGTACCTTCATCTATTCCCTCTCTCTGTGTCCCCGTTTATCTCCCCTTCTCTTCTTCTCTTCATCCTTCTTCTGCGTCAGGCTTCCCTCTCGACCTACATAAATCCTCCAACACGTCTTCTTTTTTCCTTTTTTTACCTCCTCCTCCTTCTCCTCCTCTGCCTCTTTCTCTTCCTCCTCCTACTCCTTCACCCTCTCTCTCACCGCTCTCTTTCTTCCCTCATCCCCGAACCCTCCCTGTCTTCCTTCATGGTTCCAAATTCCACAATCCCCGTCGATAAATTTATGGAATACTGCGATTTTATGAGTTCATCTTCCTCTCGGCGGCACCTCATCACCATGCATGGAGCGAACCTCACCTCAGTAACGCCCCTTCCCTTCCCTTCCCTTCCCTTCCCACAGCCGCCATCACCACCACCACGCCCAGCCAATCCACTTCACGCCCAATTCCACGCCACAGGAGAGTCGTCGCCGCTGTCGTGTGGTGTGGCTTGGGAAGTGGTGAAAGGAGAAGTCAGTTGCCGTGTGTGTGTGTGTGTGTGTGTGTGTGTGTGTGTGTGTGTGTGTGTGTGTGTGTGTGTGTGTGTGTGTGTGTGTGTGTGTGTGTGTGTGTGTGTGTGTGTGTGTGTGTGTTGTGGTAAAGTATTGCTGGTTACATGACTTACCACTGCCTCGCGAATCCAGTGTTTTAATTGACTTTTTCTCCCACATACCTGTAAGATGGAGAAAAATGCATGTTAGTCTCATAAAAAATCAAATAATGGAGGTATAGAAATTATGGAGAGGAAAAGAGAGAGAGAGAGAGAGAGAGAGAGAGAGAGAGAGAGAGAGAGAGAGAGAGAGAGAGAGAGAGAGAGAGAGAGAGAGAGAGAGAGAGGCTGCACAACTTGGAAACACTCACTAATCAAGCACAATGACGCCCTAAACTCACACGCCATAATAAAGAGAGGTAAAAATATGGCCAAAGTTTCCCTGGCGTCCCCATGGTGATGTATAGTATATTCTGCACACTGTTCTTTCTTAATTCAAAACAATGGAGGAAAGTTTTCAGTCCCATCCACGCTTTCTCTCTCTCTCTCTCTCTCTCTCTCTCTCTCTCTCTCTCTCGTAAATATCGTCACCCCATCACTTGCTTCCACCGGCTGACGAAGAACGAGAAACGCTGAGTAACACCTGCTGGTTCCTTCCGTACAGGTTGTGAGGGAGGTATTCTGGGTACACGTTCTCAGTCTCTTCCTTTCTGCTTCTCTCCTGCTCTAGTTCCTCCCTACGCTACCTCCCTGTCAGTGAATGCTAATTGATCTCCTAACTCTATACAGGGACTGATTAGAAAGGGCTCGCTAGACAGATTAATCAAGAGTACGTGTGCAGTAATCTGTCTGGCCAAAATGTACAGAGATGTGTGGTGAAAAAAAAAAGGTGGTGTAGTGTAGTAAAGCTTGTGTGGGAGAGTGCTGCTTGTGTTACCTGGGTAGTTTATGAGTGAGGAATGTAAAGTGTTGGGCCAAGGTGTGCAAGGATAGGGTATGAGGTATTGTAAGCAGTAAAATAGTTCTTTGTGAGATATGCAACAATTCACAGCACTAAAAATCAATGCATGGAATATTTATAAGCCTCTAGAAAGAAGATAGGGCTAGAAGAGTAAATTTTGCGATCTCTACGCGAGAGAGAGAGAGAGAGAGAGAGAGAGAGAGAGAGAGAGTCGAATGTAGAAATCAAATTATTAGGAAGAAATGCTTAGAGAAGGGTAATGTAACAGAAATAAGCAGAAAACACTAATCATGACCCATAAAATCACAGAAAATCCAATACATGAAACACCGAGGACAGTCACTCTTACTCAGAAACAAAAGATATCAAAAGTAGAGCCATAAAATCGACACTACAATACCCAACAGATAAGAAGAAGCGGCAATCAACCTTCACACTAGACGGTCAAGGGGAACAATAAAAAAGATAAAGAAAATGGGAGAGGAATTAATAACGAGGAAACCAGTGGGAAGAATTTACGCCAGACTGAACTAAGGTAGAGACAACCAACTCATCACTTAAGTCCCTCTGTGATGTCGACCAAAAGATTATTAGCAAAGTTAGGAAATAGTGAGTAGCGAATCTGTCCTTGTAGAAACCATATCGATAACGAGAGAGAGAGAGAGAGAGAGAGAGAGAGAGAGAGAGAGAGAGAGAGAGAGAGAGAGAGAGAGAGAGAGAGAGAGAGAGAGAGAGAGAGAGAGAGAGAGAGACTAAACTGAAAAGGATAAATTCAGACAACCAGACATAAAAAGCTGAAATAAACTGAGACAAACAGATAAACAGACACGAAAACTTAAAAACAGACACACAAATAGACAGACAGATGAATTGATGAATACATTGCCCACCACTGCAAATAATCAAGAGAGAGAGAGAGAGAGAGAGAGAGAGAGAGAGAGAGAGAGAGAGAGAGAGAGAGAGAGAGAGAGAGAGAGAGAGATACTAGCAAGAGATCTTTCCCCATCGTTTTGTTATTGGCGAGAATATATTTTGCTAGTGTCTGAAATTCTAAGACCAACCCACAGGAAGATTAAGAGTCTGACGCTTCCAAAAAGTCTCCGTCATGAGCAACAGGGAGCAGATGAGAAAGATGAGGAGACGACATCATTAGGAGGAAGAATCTTAATGACACGCATAATTAACCTTTGAAATAAGCTGCTTAATATTTTCATGTTGAAGAAACTTTATCTTAAAAAATGTACAGAACTGATTAATCATTCTCTCTCTCTCTCTCTCTCTCTCTCTCTCTCTCTCTCTCTCTGACACCCACACACACGCACACAAAAGAGAAAAAAAAACTAGAAAATTTGCTGTTTTTGCATATTTTCTATCTAAAGGAAAGCAGGATAGTAAGATGACAGTAAATGCAAAGGTTTTTCCGTACACACACACACACACACACACACACACACACACACACACACACACACACACACACACACACACACACACGTCATATCAGGTACCAAAGACCCAAGAAAACGTCACATTTTTAATCACCGTCTTCTCAAGCCTCCTTAAGTCTTGATTTCTGTTGCGTCGATCTCTTCCTCCTTCACACAAAGTCTTCTTTCCATGAACATGTATTTGCATCGCCACCCACACCAACCAACACTTCCTTAAACATTTACTCCTTCACTATACACAAAGACGATAAATATTCTCTCTCTCTCTCTCTGACGAAGCTGGTGAGTGATGGGGAAAGTTTTAGGGGGACAAGAGGGAACGCAAAGGCAGGGAAGAAGGGGAGTAGGGAGTGGGGGAAAGCTATGACACCACGCTGCGCCTTTCGAGATGCTGCCGTTTGTGGTCGTAGTGAAGTAGGAGCGGTAGCGGTGGTGGTGATCATGGTGGTCGTATGGTTACATGAAATAGCAGCAGATTTAGTAAAGCTGGTTATTAGAAGTGACAAGTGGTACAAGAGACTGAGGTGACGGCAGTAGTAGTAGTGGTAGTAGTAGTGGTAGTAGTAGTAGTAGTAGTAGTAGTAGTAATAGTAGTAGTAATAATAGTAGTAGTATTTGCAGTAGTAGTAGTAGTAGTAATGGGCCTTTTACATTCTAAGTGGGCCTTTTTTATTCTAAGTGGCCTTTTTATTTTTTGTTTCCCATAGTCAGCTTTCCTCTCTTACATAAAAAAGTAGTAGTAGTAGTAGTAGTAGTAGTAGTAGTAGTAGTAGTAGTAGTAGTAGTAGTAGTAGTAGTAGTAGTAGTAGTAGTAGTAGCAATAGCAGTAGTAGTAGTAGAAGTAGTAGTAAGTAGTAGTTTGAGCAAAGGAACATCGCATAAGACAAAGTACAACTGGCATTCTCTTCTTCAATATTCCCTGCGGCGATGACGAGAAGGTGTCACTTGCAAAGCACGTGAAGCCAACTAATGCAAAAAAGAAATAAAAAAAAAAAAAAGAGCAACCAGATACGCAAAGGATACTGAAGGTGAAAGGCTCCCAGTTCGTACCGTGAGTTATAATAATAATAATAGTGCAACAGCTGGAAACAAAAAAAAAAAAAACCGGATAAAAAAAATATAGACGATCTTTCTCCTTCAAGCTTTTCCGAGCCGCTTAATTCTTCATATTGGAGAACGCGTATCACGGCACAAAAGGGAGGACGTATATTCGCTCGCAGAATTATTATTTTTCCCTGTATTTATTTTTCTCTCCCTCTTGTCTTTTTTTTTTTTCTTTTTTTTTACTTCGTATCCGTGAACCGCAGCGGATGTTGTTTCTCTTAGACAAACACGAAAAGCCAATAACTGTGCGGTTCAAAAAGCAAATACACACACACACACACACACACACACACACACACACACACACACACACACACACACACACACACACACACACACGAGCGTCCCCATGAGCACCCTACCCCCACCATGAAATCGATTGGGGAAGAGAGGTGGCGGATGTGGGGAGGAAAAGAGACAAGGAAGTGGAAGAGAGAGAGAGAGAGAGAGAGAGAGAGAGAGAGAGAGAGAGAGAGAGAGAGAGAGAGAGAGAGAGGCGATAAAGCTTAGGGCGGGGTGGGGATGGGTAGGAAGAGATAACACATCAGTCTTCTTCAGAGCCGGATTACACCGCCATTAATATCGTCTGCATATTTCAAAGATGTTCTAATATCACCTCTAAACGCTGATAAATTCTACTAAAGCCTCCCGGACGGCCATCCATCGTCCCTGCTTAGCGGAGTCGACACGCTGCCGCCTCTGCCGCCTCCATGCAGCCAGACAGCCAGCCAGCCAGCCCTCCAGGTCTCCCCTCCCAGCCCCTCGCAACGCCACCCCGCCCCAGTCTGAAGCCCCGCGAGGAACGAACAACTGGGCGACCGACCGAGCCAACTTGAGCAGCGGAGGAGGACGAAAGAGAAAGAAAGGGAAAGAGTTTGAAGGATATAAGACGGAAAATGAGGAAATGAGAGAGAGAGAGAGAGAGAGAGAGAGAGAGAGAGAGAGAGAGAGAGAATAAATAGCTACTGAAGAGAAGGAAAGAGAAGGGTGGGGAGGTCGGCTGGGTTAGAAGTCATACAGCTCCGGGTTTGACAAGGAGTGACAGGAACGGAGTGAAGAGCAAAGTTGACACCGCACCAGAGGCAGTGGCGGCGGCGGCTGCAGTGGCGGGGAGAGGAGCAGCAGCCATCGAGAAGACAGGCATTGTTATTTTTTTATATCTCGCCCTCCCTCCTGTTAACACTGAAGTTTATTTTAGTTCCACGTCAAAAAAGCATTAAGAACTGAAGATTATCTGCTTATGACTTTACAGAGCGTTCCTTACATTCTACCATCTAATAAACACCACTGTACTGCATGAATAAAATAAAACCAATGCATCAATTAGATAATATGGCCATCCAGGACTACAAGTGCACAATAATGTAAAGGTTTCCAGTGCAAAGGGTAAAGCTTTGCATACAGGGCAGACAGAGGCCGCAGACAAACCGCCTAATTGCCTACTCATTACCATGCATGCCTTTCCCGCGGCAGGGTTGGTGTGGCGGGGTTGTGGTGGTGTGGTGGTGTGGTGGTGTGATGGTGTGGCGCAGCTAACGAGCAACACCAAGCCGAGCCTAACCTCTTCTTTATGTTTTCCTCAATAATAGCAGTCGTGAAAATAACCCGAGAAGTTGTTTATACGAAATTGAGAGCGTGAGTCGTATAGAGAACCTGCTGATAAGGGCTGGAAGGGAGGAAATGAGAAATTATATAGAAAATTGCACCGATATAGGCATCAGCAGGTTTTCGGGAAATTGTTTTGAAGCATCCCGTATCTCTCTCTCTCTCTCTCTCTCTCTCTCTCTCTCTCTCTCTCTCTCTCTCTCTCTCAGCCAAGTACTTATCTAGAAAAGGAAATATCTTTTTAACAGACAAACCAATACGTAAATCTGATGAATGCTTGACGAGAAGTGATGTAGAATATGATGATTTGGTATTAAGTAGAGGACGGAACATCACACACACACACACACACACACACACACACACACACACACACACACACACACACACACACACACACACACACACACACACACACACACACACACACACACACACACACCTGAGGGAATGACAAAGGGGTGGCATACGAAGCCTTGGCCATTCTCTTCCTCTCCCTTTCGTTTTTCCTCTCTTCCCTCTCCCTCTCCCTCTCCCTCGCTCTCCTCAGGTCAAATACGGCCAATGGAAATCCACTATTTTTGTTCCTAAGTCTGTCCGTGAACTCCGGCAGTGTAGGGAGTGTAAATGTATTAGGCGCTAATTACCCATTGGGATGAACAATTAAAAACTTTGGTAATCAGGATGTTTAGGGAATTACTACAAAAAGGGAAGGCAATTGTTTCTTAATTCACGTCAAAGTTCCGGTAAAAATGAGTGGCGGAAAAAAAGTACGTGTTTCTTTTTTATAGGCACGTGTATCTTTGATGTGCTTTATTTTTTCTTTTATGCTCTATCTCAGTTTCTCTTCTTTTTTTCCATATATATATATATTTTACATCTCTGCAACTTTAACTACTCCTTTTCCTTTTCTTTTGTTGTGTCCATGCAAACAATCTTTTTAAGTGTTCTGAATAGTTACTAACTTCTACTGCAAATCTTATTAATTGTACACGCTGTTCTTTGTTCAAACTCCTCGCACATTTAGGACATCCACGTAACAATTCCCTCAAATCGGAAAGTCTTGCCCATAGTAGTCGGTCTTTCCTCCCTTTCTCACTCGTGCAATTAGTATTCATGGCCGTGGCGGTGTGGTGGTGTGATCTCTGTCCTGGAGGCACGAGAGGCGAGACGCATGGCGGTGATGGACGGTGTGGCTAACAAGAGAGAGTAGCAATCCTGGATGGGCGCGTGCCACCAACAGAACACCCAGAAACAAAGGAAGAACAGACTGAAATCAATTGGTCCACAAAATGAGTGTCTTATCTAGAAACAGGAGAGTAATGTGAGGGATGTATAATAATAACACAAAGGGAGAGGAAAAGTTAGAGGTGGAGTAAAGTAATATAAGAGACGAAGGAGAGCAATGCAAGTACTAAATAAAAGCAACAGACACAGGGTAATGACAGAGCGTGCTGTGGTAGAGTGGTGTGTGGCTGATAACAGTCACTTTATGGGAAGGGTGCTGGTCAGTGCTGGAGTCACCTAACAGGGAAAACTACCACCAGTTACAAGAGTCGTGTGGATGTGGGTGCTGTAGTTATAACCAAGAGAAAGACACTGAAAGATACAAAAGTGTAAGAGAGAGAGAGAGAGAGAGAGAGAGAGAGAGAGAGAGAGAGAGAGAGAGAGAGAGAGAGAGAGTTATGTGGGCTCTGTTAGTTACGTATATAGTTCATGAGAAGGATGGCGCCGTTTAAGACCAATGCCACTACGATGCTCTATTATCTAGCGTTCCTCGTCGGTGCCTTTGTTATTTGTGAGGGACGCGGCACCTTTGGGATGAGCTGTGTGTCTCTACGAAGCTGCGGGCATTGGGTAGGGAGCGGCCTCTCTTCCAGTAACCAACCACTGGGAACACACCAAGCGTTTTATTGAATCTTAATATTACCAACTCTCTCTCTCTCTCTCTCTCTCTCTCTCTAAATAGGCCTACAACCCTTCTGCAACTCTAATATTCAATTTTTTGGCGGCCTAAAGACGAATAACCGGAGGATTTCATCTTTATCATTATTATTATTATTATTATTATTATTATTATCATTATTATTATAATTATTGATATTACTATTATCATTATTATAATCATTATCATCATCATCATCCTTATCATCATTTTTATCATTATTACTATCATCATCACCATCATCATCATAATCATTAGTAGCATATTGAGTGTTATATTTACAATTGTTATTATTATCATCATTATTACTTATTTATTTCTGCAGTTTATATTTTAGTAATTGTACGAGAGTAAAGCTTATATTTGAAACGAGGAGAGAAAGCAGCTTTTCCTCAACAGTCCATGCTTGCTGATACCATTTTCCTTCCTGCTGAAATGCCGCAAACTTTTCCTGGAAATTTTTAATGTAATCCATCCTTTGTATATGTCAAAAATATCACCTAATCATAGCTGAAATTCTTTTGTCTTTATTGTTAGTATTTTTATTTTTATTATTATTATTATTATTATTATTATTATTATTATTATTATTTCAATTATCATTATTATTATTTTTATTATTATTATTATTATAATTATTTGTATTATCATTAGTATTAACATTATTATCATTATTATTATTATTATTATTATCATTATTATTATTATTAATATTATTATTATCATTATTATTACTAGTTGTTGTTATTGTTGTTGTTGTACCATTACTATCATCATTATCATTCTTATATAAAACAAACTTCTTGCATTCTCTACAAAACATCATATGACAATTTCTACAAAACAAATGTGTATCACCACCACAAACTGCTTCATAGTCTCTCCGTACACTGCTACCTTTGGGGTCTTTTAGGAATCTTTTACGCAAACCAACCTTCGAAAATCGCACCAATTTCGAGAACAGTTTGCCCAGTTTGCTCTCGGCCGGCTGACTGATCTCTCCTCTGCTTGCGAGTTTTGTGAGCGATGTATATTCCCTTTAACATTCCTTCCATATTACTTGAAAATATTTTCTTCCCTTTTCCCCGCAGCATCAGCACAAGTCCTCTCCGTCCCTCCCTGAACAGCAAATCCCACACTAATACAGAAACGATATTGAGCAATACTTTATAAGTCTCCTTGGCTGGTTTGTATTGGGTTGCTTGTTCCCTCTTACACTGATAATATCCTGTTTCTTCGTCTGTTTGTCTGCTTATATATCCTTTACGTGGACCAATAAATATACAGTTGTCTTTTATTTTGCAGTGGTCGGCAATGTATCCATCAGTTTATCTGTCTGTCTATTTGTGTGTCTGCTTTTTCGTTTTCATGTCTGTTTATCGGTTTGTCTCAGTTTATTTCAGGTCTTTATGTCTGGCTGTCTGAATTTATCTTTTTCAGTTATATCTGCTTTCCTCTCTCTTCTCTCTCTCTCTCTCTCTCTCTCTCTCTCTCTCTCTCTCTCTCTCTCTCTCTCTCTCTCTCTCTCTCTCTCCTTTTTTCAGGAACAACCATAATAATCCTGTAGTAAGCCAATACCGAGGAGGAGGAGGAGGAGGAGGAGGAGGAGGAGGAGGAGGAGGAGGAGGAGGAGGAGGAGGAGGAGGAGGAGGAGGAGGAGGAGGAGGAGAGAGGAGGAGGAGGAGGAGGAGGAGGAGGAGGAGGAGGAGGAGGAGCCGTGAAGTATGCATGGCTGTCCCAATACTACCTGACTCACTAACGACTCCACTAACTCTTATTTCCAACGTATTCTGACTTTTCTTTTCCTTTCCTTTGCCTTGCCTTGCCTTACCTTACCTTGCCTTACCTTACCTTACCTTACCTTGCCCTGCCCATGGATGTGCCGGTGCTGCCTACTGACATAAGAAATTAAGGCAATCTAAGAGTTGCTGAGTGAGATGTAAGTAAGTTGAGAGTTGCAAAGAGGCTGCTCAATAATGACTACTTTTAAAGACTTGGTCAGGCTTCAACTCTTTGAAGACCCGGCCAAGTTCACGCAGAACTTAAGGCCCTAATGGGTTTCGAAACGAGTCAGACTAAATGATGACCCGGGGAAGAGAGAGAGAGAGAGAGAGAGAGAGAGAGAGAGAGAGAGAGAGAGAGAGAGAGAGAGAGAGAGAGAGAGAGAGAGAGCGCAACCAAACCTATCTACGAGGAAGGTTGAAGCAGGGGTGACGTGCATAAGGGACCATGAATGAAGACACACAGAAAAAGATGTAGGGAAGGTCAGGGAGGGTGACACGTTCAGGGTGAGGGAGCGTATAGGCAGAGTGAGGCAGGATGACAAGTGCAGCGCGTGTGTGTGTGCCGGGAGGTGAAGGACAGATGCAGGATGAAGTTGGAAAAGGATCAGTGATGACGAGAAAGGGGGACAAGCGCTCGGATGAAGGGGTGAGGCAGGTGGCGCAGGCTTCAGGGTGAGTGGCGAGGGGTGACTCAGATGCGAGGGGTGAGGGATGAGGCAGCTGACGAATAGAAGGAAAGGACGGATACACATATCCCACGCACGCACACACACACACGCACACACACACACACACACACACACACACACACACACACACACACACACAACAATCACCACTACTACGACTATCTTGCAAAAAAGCACTTCTTCGTCCATCTTTGCACCTCTTTTGTAGCTATTTTCCTCCTCCTCCTCTTTCCTGCTCCTTCTCTTTGCCTCTTCCACCCCTTCCCTCTTCCCCTCTTTTCACTGACCCTGAGCAAAAAACCGCCCCAAACTCATGCCGGTCTGCGGGTTTAAAAAGGGGATGAAAAAAGTCCCGCACAAACATGTTCCCCACAAATATGGACCGTAAAACCAAGTTCTTTGGGAGGCGAAGCGCTCCACAGCTCCTCCCGCCTCAGGGGTGGAAGGAGGGGAAAGGAGGCGCAAGGAAAGTTAGTGCTGCCGTATAGGGAGGGACGGGAATGGGAGGGGAAAATATTATGCCCCGCCACCAGACTCTAGGGGCGGCGAGAGATGGTGAAGAGGAGGTGAAGAAGAGTTTTGGCGAGGCAACAAGCGAGCAAGGGTGGGAGGGAGGGAGCGAGCGCCTACACACACACACACACACACACACACACACACACACACACACACACACACACACACACACACACACACACACACACACACACACACACTTAACTAAACAAAACAACATCAAATTGACTGTCTGATGCAATTTTGGATACAATGAAACATAGATTAATCATATATGAGAGAGAGAGAGAGAGAGAGAGAGAGAGAGAGAGAGAGAGAGAGAGAGAGAGAGAGAGAGAGAGAGAGAGAGAGAAACCAGCCAGACAGATATGTGGGAGAAGGAGAACACGAGCTGGGAGGGAGAGAACAGGAACTGGAGCGGAGTGGCGTAGTTTACCCTGCACGAGACACGAGGCACGAGACACGAATCGGAAGGACTGTATGGGGACGAGGAGGGAGGTGACGAGGGACGACGGGTACGAGGAGGCGGGCAGGTGGACGGGCTGGGAGGGGTGGAGGGGAGGTGGGTCGTTGTCGGGTGAGGGTCTGTCCCAAACGACCTTTCAAGCTCACTACGAATCCAGATTTTTTTGCGACTGATTCTCACTTTCCCTATAGGATCTGCTGGTGTCTGTAGGTGGAAGGGGAAGAGGAAGGGAAGTGGAAGGGGCATTGGGTAGTGGTAGGGACGCAGTGGTGTGGAGGCTACAGTGTGGTTGACGTGGTAGGGAGAGGCTGGAGGGAAAAAGTAAGCTAGACACAAACAAAGAGGATCGAAAATTTTCATTACCAAAGGAAAGAAGAGCGGGGAAGTAAAAAGGTAAGAGAGCGGGGAGTTATTGAGTCGGTAGAGCGAGTGTGGGAAATGGAGTGGGTGGTTGGGTAAAGAGTGGATAGGGATGAGTGGAAAGTAAGTGGTGAGAACTGAATTGACTGGATTGAAAGTAGGTTGGATGGAAAATGAGTGTGAGGAGGAAGAGTTAGTGTGTATGTAGCGGGTAGAGACTGACTTGGCGAGGAGTGAGATGATAAAGTGCGTTGATGGGGAGAGACGAAGGAAAAGACTGAGAGAAATTAAAATGCATGAGCCAACAATGAACTATTTCGCAGCAACGCTATTTTAGTTTATAATTTTCAGCTTCGACAAAAGTAAACACCACGAGAGGGAGAGGAACGGAGTGGAGAAAGAGTTAAGACAAAAACGTGGCTTTCAAAATGCAGGATCAAACATTCGCATCTATATTATTTTTCCTTTACTTTCAATACTATGGAAAATGCCTTTATCCCTCTTTTATTTTTCCCTCTGGGGTTGTGGATGATGTTAAGGAAGAGTAAACAGGAAAGCATTCCAACACGTAAATATTCTTAAAAATCTCCTATACTTATATATTGCTAGCCTTTGACTGCCCCGGCTTCCTTCAGCTTAATAAAATAGCGTGGTGGTGAAGAGTAAAATTTCGAATGACTATTGATACTAAAATGAGCAGTCAATTCCAACATTTAGTGTCTGTAGATTTTCTTTGGAACAGTGAAATACTTTAAGTTTATTGTAAGGAGATCAGTATTATATGGTTAGTTATAAGAAGGTTAATGCTTCAGTATTCACCTAAAGAATACAATGAGATTAGTTATTAGAAGGTTAATGTTTCAGTTACCTCTATGGTAACTAAACTCATCTCAAAGGAAATACATCAGTCCTTACTTATTGCGTCACAAGCAGTACTATATCTATTTATTTATTTACTTATTTTTTGTATTAATGTTTTCCGTGTCTACCAGCACTAATTTGTTCTTGTGGCTATTTGTCCTTACTCGTGTGTATCTACCACGTTTCCTACATTCGCAAACACAACTAGAAATTAGCACTACCCATTTCCAGGCGGACCATGAAGTACAGAGGACTAACTGATGTCATTTAAGTCCTTCTGTGAGCCTGACCCAGATCCCGCCAGTGGCATTAACTTTTCGCACGTCGCCAATTAGTGGAATAATGAGCCACGATTCTCCTAATGGTCGGAGCTTCATTTGAAGAGTTCACACTGAGAGATGAGGTGAAAAAGATGCACTTCAGCGGATAATAATATTTCGTACCTGTGCAAATCAACGCCTCTTTCTGCACCACCATGACCTGTGTTGTAGTTATTGACACTATAAATCATGTGCGGGTAGAAACAGATACCAATTATCACCTTTGACTAATATGTCTTCTCGAGTTTGATAAGAAACCATGATGAAAGTGTAAAGAAAATTTTGAAAGACACCAGCCACATCCAGCAAATGGAATGAATGTGTTTTTAAGATTTCTCTACAGTTTACGTGTTGAGCATGAAGGTTCTTGGGATGAGTAAAGACAATCACCAGTCTAATCGGTATTGTCGACATATAGGAAATGCAAACCAACTCTTCTGCAAAGGATTGTAAAGGATGTTCGAGTACAACAGACCTTTTGGGGACTCAACCCCTTTACTCCCGCCAAAGATTACTCCGGACAATACCTTGGATTTTTCGAGAACAGGGAAAAGGAAGGTGACGAAATGGATAAATTCCTCCTTTGTTCAGAATCGCAGAATGTCGGTAACAGAGGTTTTTAAGAAAATGATAAGTGATGAAATACATCGATTCTTCCAATTAATCAAAAAGCAAAAAAATGTCGATATAGAAACTCAGTCTAACGAACTTTCTGTCTGCAATCACGTATCCTATTGACGCTTCGTGGAAACCATGTCTTGTCTTACGAGTCACCTTGCTCGCTTCCTTGCTCACTGATCGCCTGGGGTACACGACCCTAGCGACTGAAGGAGAAACACCCAGCAAGGTGGAATGAACGGGTGAGCAAAGCACTGATCCCTCCATTTTGTCCATCCATAAGTGTATTGAGGACATCTGATAGCATGTGTACCACCTACTTGCTATGTACTGGAAAACTGTGACGTTTGTTGACATTCCCATCACACACACACACACACACACACACACACACACACACACACTATGCCTCAATTGTCTAAACATTGTAACCAAAAAGAGCAAACTAAATGGATCAAAACATTACAAACGCACTGCTAAATGAGGAACAAATTGAGAAAGACGAGGCGGGGTGGTTCAGGCGATATTCTCTGGCCTCCCTACGCACGTAATAACACATTAAGCAATCCCCGGGCAGACAACAATTAGTTACTGAGTAAGCTTCTGAAGGAGGAACGGGCGCTTTGTTGGGTTCAGGACGTCTTGATCAATATGTGGTTTTAATACACCATTAAAGACTTCCTACTGCTTCATGCGGCGAGGGCTGAATGCTGTACACAAAGACTCACTACTGAAGTATTCATTTGAAGCGTGTTGATCAGAAGAGTTGTTAGTTTAATTAAAGAGAGAGTTGGATTCTATGGGATATATTTATGATGCATCTTGCGTAGAGTTTATGTATAGAAGTATAAAAATAGCATTGGTAATGATAATGATGAGTAAAGATATTGTAATAGTAGTAGTAGTAGTAGTAGTAGTAGTAGTAGTAGTAGTAGTAGTAGTAGTAGTAGTAGTAGTAGTAGTAGAAGCAGCGGAAGGAGCGCCAATAACCATCAACACCATCATCAAGAGCTGCAACAGTCTTCATAATTCCACAACAGACCAAAAACCAGCAATGAACTTTTCCTTTTACCTCCATCAGCCATTCCTCTTCTGCAGACCACCCCAGACAAACACACCTTACCTTCTTTACCACTCAGAACTACAACAACAGCAGCAACAACATAAACAAACCCATAACAAAGCTTCAAATCTCACACTTTTTCACTGCAGCACACCTCACAACGCAACCACACCCACGACAAGGGAGGACGACACAAAGAACACCACAGCAGCAAGCATGAGCATCTGGCGGCCGGACACTTGAAGGAGAACGAGCCTCAAGCAAACCAGGGAACATTATCGAGTAAAAGTGACCACCACAACAGGAAGCAAGCAGGTAAAGGGAGGGATGGAGGGAGACAGGCAAGCAGGCAGGCAGGAAGGCACAATAGCAACCCGCAGCGGATAACACGCGGGTTTATGCCAAGCCTCGTCAGATACAGCAGGCAGATTAATGGGTGATTAGTCAGGAATAATCCAATACCAACGAGGCGCCCTTGCCCACCACCAGCCAGACCAGGAGCCACTGCCGTTGTTCCTTCAGCCACAAGCCATCCAGTCATCGCCTCAAACTCTTTAAGACTGTAAATTCAAACTCTATCACGCCGCCTCCTCCGCACTATAGACACGAAGAGACTAGGTGTGCAATATAAGGCGTTGCAGGCGACTGATATAAAGACCGATTTTCTGTAGGAATTGCGGTTGATAAAGCTGCGGGACAAAAGCCTCTGTAAACACGGGGTAAAAGAGGCGCTTTGTCTCATAATTCGTGGCAGTTTTATTCCTAAAGGAGATCGAATGGGAGGGAGGAAAGAAAAGGAACGGCCGGTTGGTGGTTCGTTGTCAGAAGAGGAAAGAGGAGGAGGAAAAGGAGGAAGAGAAGGTGGAAGAGCAGGAGCAGCAGCAGCAAGAGGAGGAGGAAGGAGGGATGGAGGAGGTGGTGAGGAAAAACGAAGTAAACGAAGACGAGGAAGAAGAAACGAACGTCCAGGAAAGAGGAGGAAAATATACGAGCGTGGGAAAAATATGAAATT
>NC_059268.1:13566683-13646683 GCF_017591435.1 Portunus trituberculatus | reverse complement strand
ACCAAATAAGAAACAGAATGAATATGGAAAAGCGTCATGGTACTCAGGGGTTTAAGCACGTGTACAATAGAAAACACAAGACGATGCGTGTATCACCTTTAAGTTTATATTACAAGATTACAAGAATTGAGTCTATCATTCAGTACTGTAACATCAGACATCATATAATTCAGTACTCTAACATCAGACATTGTATCATTCAGTACTCTGTCATCATACATACACCACACTGCACATATTCGCTATTTCAAACTTTGGACACCTCACGTACATGTCATTATGAACTTCAGCACTCTATAACTATTCTCTTAAATATTTTCCGAAACAGTATACAAACTCCTCACAGTCATTAGTCGTCCATCATTCCCTCTATCATTATGGAATACCAGAGAGATGTGTGGAGTTTTGAAAGTGTATTATTATACTATAAAACTCTCTGTTCGACTGTTTTTTCACCTCCTTATGACCTTTGATAACCAGTTATTATACTTTAGAACTCTCTGCTTGACTTTGTACATTAACTTTCCTGTAATATTTGAAGAGTTTTACTATACTTGTAAAAGTCTGCCTAACTCCAGTATTATCAATCATACTTTAAAATTCTCTGCCTGACTCTGTACTTAAACCTTGCTATGGCTTGAAGTGCTTTGAGAGAATAATATGAACACGCCTCCAAAACGAAATTGATCAACCCGATATGTGCAAAATTTGTATTCACGTTTGGTGAAGTGAAAACTGAATGGGTTACCTTTTCATATATTTTCTATTATCAATACTTATCAGCCAGCCTCATTTCCACATTAAAGAAAGTTAATAGATGAATACGCTATTGAAATTCATACCTCTTCTCCTTTATACAGTAACTAAATAAGAACAACAGGAACGTAAGAAAATGGGGAAGCTACAAGAAGTCGTCAGGCCCACATATGGCAATCCGTTTCAGTGAATAAATAAGTGAAAAAAAAACTCACAAACAGGAGTAATTACAAGAACACAAGCCAAACCACCAGAGACCTACCCGACTCCCAACAGCACTTAAACCCCGTGGCGTAATTAGATCGTTAGGGAGTTCAATCATCATCAACTTTCAAGGAGGAAAAGAAAGTTAAAAGGCATATACATAAAGATCCAGTCCTCATCCCTACACAGTTCACCGGAAAAGAAGGCTGACCAAGAGCTAGCAAAACGAAAAGAGAGAAAAACACTTAATTGCTGCTCAGTATGAAAAAAAAGAGGAAAAAGGCAGAGAATGGTTCCAGCCTCTCTCCGCTCCAAGACTTGATCATCATTTGGTACTGATGGCACCATTAATCCCTTCAGTACCATGACGCGTTTTCATATACATTCTAGTTACTATCTGGTGATTTTATACAGCTTCAGAAACTTACGTGGAGGATTAAAATAGTGAAGACTGTGGCCATTACTCTTGTGACCTTCATAGACCCTTCGTAATGTTAATAAATTCTTCTAATCATGCACAAAACTCATGGTAAAAATGCGTCCCAGTACTAAAAGGGATACTATCTCTCTGAGCTTCCCACTCCATCCGCCAGGTGGCTCTGCTCTCCTAATTCCCAATAGTCATACAAAGATATACATTCACGGCTTACAAATGATGATGAATGGTTCAAAAATATTTATTTACTTGAACACTAAAAGAGTTTAAGAGCAACGGTGAATCAATATACAACAAGAGTAAAGGAAGCGGAACAAAGCAACGCAGTGCAAGACCTTCACTTCACGTCCCAAGTCTTCTCAGAACGTTATTGAATGACTGGAATAGTTGAAGCTCCGCAGATGGAGTTATAATGACGCGTAACCCCCAACCGACTCTTCCATGGATGCCAGACAGTACTCTAACATTTAAATTGTCATATTTCTTTAGTTATTTCATTTCCAGCAGCTGCAATCCCTTTCAATCTCCTCTTCCCCAGGATTTCAGAATTGCAAGAAAATTTCAAATGGAAAATACTGTAATTACTTGACATTTTTAAAACCACTAACGAGTGGAATACATTTTCTCTTCAAGATTGCCTTAACATCTTTCATTTATAAAAGTACTTCATCACTAAGCTCTCGTCCTCCTCCTCCTCCTCCTCCTCCTCCTCCTCCTCCTCCTCATCTTCTTCACCCATGTTTTGAAATGATGATTACAATGATGATAATGATAATAATAATAGTAATGGTGGTAATGATAATGATAATAACAACAATAATAATAACAATAATAATAAGAATAATGATAATAATAATAATAATAATAATAATAATAATAATAATAATAATAATAATAATAATAATAACAATAACAATAATAGCAAAACAAATACTACTTCTGCGGTTCCTGCTCCTGCTTTTACTACTACTACTACTACTACTACTACTACTACTACTACTACTACAGAACGGTAGTACAATTAGGTACAAAATCACACCGCAGAGAGAGAGAGAGAGAGAGAGAGAGAGAGAGAGAGAGAGAGAGAGAGAGAGAGAGAGAGAGAGAATTATGAACCGTGAAACATGAAAATTTAGCGATACATGTCCCCATATCTCGCGCTCGTTGTAAAAGGCGAGTGGAGGGACGAGGACAGAGGGAGGCGAGCAGGGAGCGTCTGAGTGAAGCTTTATCGTTTCACCCTAATATCTCTTTTATTGTATATGTGTGGGAATACAAAGATGATTATGATAGTAGTAGTAGTAGTAGTAGTAGTAGTAGTAGTAGTAGTAGTAGTAGTAGTAGTAGTAGTAGTAGTAGTAGTAGTAGTAGTAGTAATAGTAGTAATAGTAGTAGTAGTGATCTCTTGGTGTGTCTGTTAACAGTCTTTAACATACACTGCCATCTGAGGCCTCCACCACCACCAGTCTTGTCTCACCACCACCACCACCACCAGCACCACCAGCACTATCCTTCAAAACAGTCCTTTTCTCAATACAATTTCCTTTTAATTTTTCTTTTCCCTTATTCTTTCCTGTTGTTTCCCTTATTCTTTCCCGTTTCACCTCTTACGTGTTGTCTTTCTCAGTATATTTCGTTTTACCTCTTCTTTTTGCTCTATCGTCTTCTCTTCTATTCTTTCCATCTTTCTTTTATTCAACCTCTCTTTTTTTTGCATCATATGCCTCTTTTTCTCCTCAGTCTTCTTCACGTCATTCTTCTTTTCATATCTTTTCTTTCTTCCCCTTCATTGCATTCACTGTACCCTTCTTTCCCATCTCCCTTTCTCCTCTTCCTCCTCTGTACTTTATCTCTCATCGTACATATCCCCTCTTTCCTCCTCTTCCAGTCTTCGTCTCTTTCAAAACACCCTTCTTTATCTATACATCCGCAGGAGAAGGTAATCCAGTAGCATATATTTCTAAAAGCGTTCACGGTACCTAGTTGATGCGCCTAACTTTAATCTGATCAAGGAAAGATGGCTCGCAACTCACAGCGTAAACAGTTACAGTCGGACTTCACGTATGATATCTCTACTAACCGAGTCAATTCCAGGAACGAGAGGGGCTGGATGACAAGTAGAGTCGTGTAGTGCTAGGCCGGGAACTCAGTGGAGCGTGGAGTCATCTTCAAATAGGCTGACGTAAGTGGGCCTGTACGAGGAAGTCATGCGTGTGTGTTGCTGTGGTACCTCATGATTTCCTGGATAAGTGATATGTTTCTCTGTCTGTCTGTCTCTGTCTCTCTCTCTCTCTCTCTCTCTCTCTCTCTCTCTCTCTCTCTCTCTCTCTCTCTAAACATGTGCCATTATAGTGTCCTTAATAAAGAATAATGCATGAAGACAGGACAATATCGTCTCATTTCTTGTCTGCACGTGTGGAATGACGTACAGGCAAATGACAATAAAGCAGGAAGCCACGCCAGGTCTCGCTAAATAATGACAGAAGAAGCGATATAATGAATGTGGTGTAATGGAGGTGGTGGTGGTGGTGGTGGTGGTGGTGGTGGTGGTGGTGGTGGCCAACATCGTCTGACACACCGACGTAGTACCAATAGAAATAGCAAAATGTTGTGTGTCTAAGAGGCACTGCTGAGTGTGACCGCCAACTAATGGTGGCGGCCAGACAACCCATGGCACAAGACGAGGGAAAAAGACCCAATAAAGAACATCCGGCAAAGGGAGCAAAAACAAAAAAAAAGTGCAATTGCCGCCTACTAAGATAAAAGGTGGAATAGGTGTGCGTCCCAACACCTGTGCCGCCTGCAGCGGGCGGCACAGGCGCGGGTCGGGCGACGCTCCCTGTCAGCGGCTCGACGCGGACAGAGAGATGGAAGATGAGTGAAGTACGCATCACGGAGCGTCAAGGGAGGCGTGGAGGAGGAAGGGAAGGGGGAAGGGAGTCCTGGAAAACTGACTTCCCTTTGGGATGGCAAGGCTGCTGCAGAATAATAGAATATTCCGCACGTCCAGAGAGAAGCGAGGAGGCAGCGGGAGATCAGATATACAATAGGAATCAAGCGGGCAGCACACGTTGAGCAGCCAACAAACACAGCCTTGGTACACCCACGCCGGGGCGCCGCACCGGGCCTGCAGCTTTAAGGCGACCAGGCGGCAGAGTTTGTAAGATTTCACACGGCACGCAGTAGCTGCTTGAAGTTGAGTTCGTGTCTCTAGGGTCTAGTGGGTGTGTGTTGCTTATTTATAGCCACCTGTACACATTGGGCCTCCGTGGACATAATGTGTGGAGAGAGAGAGAGAGAGAGAGAGAGAGAGAGAGAGAGAGAGAGAGAGAGAGAGAGAGAGAGAGAGAGAGAGAGAGAGAGAGAGAGAGAGAATATGAGAGAATAAATTGCAAAAATAACTTCGTAAATAGACATACAAATATACACAAAAGGGAGCCATCTTATCAAAGGGGAACACTCGGCGGCGGCGGCGACGGTGGTGGTGGTGGTGGTAGCAAAACAAGCAACAAAAGGCCGCGCGAGGAGGAAGGAAGCGGAGGAGGAAGGAAGGATGTGCGCGTTGGGACTTAATGTGGCGGAAATTGGGTTGGCCGAGACTGCTGACGAAGAATGATGGAGACTGAAAGCTCAGGGACAGGTGACGAGTGTTTGGGGGAAGCGTGGGGTGTAGGAGCAAGGTGTGAGTGGCGGGGCAGTGGCGGGGCAGTGACGGGGCAGCGGCGGCCAGTGCTGGGAGTGGCTGCATCTGACTGCAAGCCTTTGGGTTATGTTGGGTGAATCTCGCGGAACACAGACTCTCCTTGTCTATTTCTCCTGCCGCCTTAATCCACGCTGGCTTGCCTGGCCGGGAATAGATGGCGTGGTCTGTTTCTTATATATATATATATATATATATATATATATATATATATATATATATATATATATATATATATATATATATATATATATATATATATATACAACGAAGGTTATATTTATTTAGTGATCAAGAGACTGGGAGGAATATTTATAAGAATGGAATCGAGGAGTTGAATGTAATCAAGACCCTTCCCATGATATTTGTTAAAGGAAACATGAGATTTATTTTCATACATTCTTACGTGTATAAAAAAGCCGTAAGACATATGAACTTCAGTACTGGAATGCATTTCTATCTTGAGTTTCGGAAGTGATTAGACGATTTTACTTACATTAAGAAGGGTCTTTGAAGGTCAGAAGATTAATGGCCACAGTTTTCACTATTTTAATCCCCACACAAGTTACTGAAGCTGCTTAAAATCAATAAATAGTAACCAAAATTAATTGAGCTAAATTTACGTTCATAACATAACATTTCGTTCAGTTATATAGAAGAATACCAATCAAAGTCAGTTCTTTTATACGTTAGAGTGTTAATTAGAGGGAGAAATAATACCAGTAGTTTTGCCAGAATGAACAGAACCGCATGATCAGCTGACGAGACATTCCTGGGATAGATGGTGGTGATAATGGCGATGCTGGCACACTCCTATGATACTTTGTGCCTTCCTGCATGTGGTTTCCCTTCCTTTCCATGATTTCTGGGTCATTTCGGGAAATAAACTGGCTTTTTCTTTCCTGTTTTTCCTTCAACAGTTCATTACGGAGGTGAATTCTTGGGCCACGATCATTTTTCCTCACTCGTAAACACATTAGGATGACTCAGGCTCATACACGACTCTTCTGTTTTTCAATATGTTTGTTTTTTATCACTACTGATTTCAAATGTTATGCAGATGATTGGTCTGGTTTTTATGGAAGTTTTATGAATTAACAATGTAGACTCGTTATCAATCTTGAGCCTATCACCTCTCAAATGCCCCTCTCTAAACTTTACTGAACTTCATTCTCTCATACACTAACGCAATGTTGCATCTCTTCCTCTTTTCTACCGCTATTTTCCATGGATACTGTTTTTTTTAACTAGTTTCCAGCACGCCTTCCCCCTCTCTGCGCCCCCTATTGTATCCACCTAACTAATGCAAGAGCTAACCTGTTTCATCACTCTTTCAATCCTTTCACTGGGGAAAAACTCTGAAACTCTCTGCCAGTTTATATTCCCCTTCCTATGGCTTGAATTATTTCTACAGAGGAATATCACTATCTTATTGATTTTACTGACATATCACTTCATATTTTCCTATGGTGTCAGTTTCTGAGTAGGAAAATTTAGCTAACTTTTTGCCCTTATGCCCTTAGTAAGTTTCTTTCCCAGATACAGAAAAAAGAGCATTGGAATCGTGAAAACAAGGTTGGAAATGACAATAACTTTACACCACATCGTCATAAGCGGAACCGTTCAACATTACAGTTTCATGAGGTCAGGAGACTCTTCATGTTTCATCCCCCTTTCTCTTTATTCTCTACATTTCCCCTCTCTGTCATTTGAGGAACCGGAGTTGAGGAAACAAAATTGCAACAACAACCACGGCACGCTCATGCACACTGACGGACAATAATGCTTCAGATACCAACACTACAGGAATAATGGAAAATAAAACTGTAAAATGCACAATAGAGATAATCTTGCATGAGGAAATTGTTTGAAATGTGCAAGGGGAAAAGTCACATATTGTCAATTACGACTTACAAGAGCAAGATATAAGCCCCTTCTCTCCACACTTCTCTACCACCACCAGCACCACCATCACCACCACCACCACTAATGTCTTCATCTCTCTCTACCCCGTCACTCCTATCAATTTTTATACCACCGTCACCAGCACCCACAGAAAGAGACTTCCACTCCCTCCAGCAGCGCAGTAATGTCAGCAGCGGCAGTATTAGTAATAATAAAGCGGCAGTAGTAGTAATAACACAGATTTTAATAGCAGCAGCAACGCCATCACTAACAGTAACAGAAGTATAATTAATCGTTGTTGTTGGACTAGTAGTGGTAGCAGCAGTGTAAAGAGGAGAAGAAGAAAAGGAGAAAGAGAGAGAACGGAGTAGGAGGAGGAAGAGAAGCAGGAGAGTGGGAACAAAAATGAAAAAAAAAAAAAAAGACGAAGAGGGCAGTAAATCAGTGCGCGCCATAAAGCAGGAGGGCGTAGAGAGGCAGGCAATTACACCTAAACCTTCCCAACGCCACGTGAAGCACCGCACAGGGAGCCAAGACGCCGCCACGCCAGCGAAACCTACCGAACATTTGCCAAGGCTGGTGGTAATTGCTTCCTTGGGTGGCAGTAACCCAATACCATTAACCCACCGCCAACAATTATGACGATCACACCAACTATTGACTTTACCCCAAGCCTCTTTGTACGTAGCTACCTCCTCCCTATCCAGAGTCGTCGTGTGTTGGGCGTAATACTTTTGTAGATAATGTTGTTTAGTTGGTCTGTGTCTATCTCTCTGTTTCTGTCTGTTTCTCTTTCTCTCTCTCTGTTTCTGTCTGTTTCTCTCTCTCTCTCTCTCTCTCTCTCTCTCTCTCTCTCTTCCACGTTTTCGCAGCAATAAGGTAAAATTTTCACGTTTTCGCAGCAATAAGGTAAAATTTAAAGATTAATTCAATACAGTCTAATGAAGAGTAGTCAATATACTACTAAAAAATTAAGGATATTTTATGCATTACTTCTCTAGCAATAGTTATTAACAAAGAACATAGAGATTACAAAGCGATTATCTTACCAATTCTGTATTTGTGTTTCTTGGATTAGCAGCTCAGTTTGTTATCTCACTCTGTTCTTAATACTTACTGATACCATTGTAGTATCAAAATCATTATTGGTCAAAACAAAATTCGTATTCTTAGATACTAGTCTATTTACAAAGGATTGAGATAGCTTGTTAGTTTCCCATCTGTATTTCCGAATTCCTACAACTTGTCTTCTTTTAAAAGGAAGGTATCGAGGCATTTGCTTCCCTAATTTTGGCTGACGGTTTTGGCACTTTTTACACTTTTTAGAGAGCCAGCACTCAAATGGGCCTTTTTTTAACTTTCTTGTTTTTGCTCTTGGCTGGCCCTCTTCCCTACGTAAAAAAGAAAAAAAAGTTTGTTTTCCAGTTCAAGTAAAATCACCCACATCGCCAGAATCATGAAAACGCAAAGGAATTCAGAACAACTTCCACCAAAACCTGTCGAAAAGCAAAAGGTAAACTCACGAAACATTTGAAGAATATGGTATGAAGTGCAAGACAACCAGCATGCTTTTACAGTGACATGAGCAGGATACACATATACCCTGACCAGTGCATGAGTAAGACTTCGTGCACAACCTTCATCATTCAGAACGGTCCGACATTTGGCTTTGCGCAAAGAAAAAAGGAAAAAAGAGAAGAAAAAAAGATTGTTTCCTTGTCAAGCGTCATTCAAACCCACAGCACATGAAAATAACACTCCACTACAACACTGTACGGACGGAGAGTGGAAGGCTGCAGCACGGGAGGCGGAGATCCCAGCCACAAGTTGAAGGGATCCTGAAGCACTATATGAAAGACGGGTGAAAATATTTAACAAAATTAATCCCTTTCTCGAACACGACGGAAATTAATCACAATATGGACTATCACTACTATTAAAACTGGTCTTGTTGTCAATGTTTTTGTTATCACTTGTCTTACTGCTGCTACTTTTATTACAAAAAAACAACAACAGCAACAACAATAACATCTAATCCTACTATTACCACTACTACTACTACTACTACTACTACTACTACTACTACTACTACTATTACTACTACTACTGTTGTTATTGTTCTTGGTAGTGGTGGTGTTGGTAGTGGAGATGAAAATGATGATGCTGTTGTTACTAACTCTATGAAAACTTTTACTACTGCTACTACTACTACTACTTACTACTATCATTATCATTATTATCACCATCACTATCACCTTCACCACCACGATAACCCTTACTCTCACTCAATGACTCTCATCCTGTGATCTAAACCAACTGACCACCACTAGGACGCAGATACCAGCCAGTCAGTGCCTAGCCTTAACCCTCAGGAAGTCAGACGGAAGCGTACTCTGCCTACCACATCACAGACCGCCGTCCACACACCGCCAGCCACTCTTGGGATCCATCAAGGAGGGATTCCCGAGGTGTTCACAGCAGCACTTCAAAGAGCCTCCAGTCCGAATGCCTTATGATGCTCAGTGCTCAGATCCCCCTGCGTGTTGATCTCAATGGTACATTCACAATATGCTGGCCACTTACAACGTGCTTCGTCATTGTGGCTCTGAGTGATGGCTTGAAAAATATGTATCTTGTAGTATGAAGTAAAGGTGAAGGATCGATGGTTCTGCGTGCAATCTAAATATTCCTCCCGCTCTGAACTTGGCCGAATTTAAATATGAATGTCCTCCGTTACCTGAGAGAGAGAGAGAGAGAGAGAGAGAGAGAGAGAGAGAGAGAGAGAGAGAGAGAGAGAGAGAGAGAGAGAGAGAGAGAGAGAGAGAGAGAGAGAGAGAGAGAGAGAGAGAGAGAGAGAGAGAGAGAGAGAGAGAGATTGCCTTTACAAGCGATATGTTTTATACAACGGTGTGGTGTAATCAGCCCTAAGCGTTGTCTTAGGGGAGGTGGCGCCATCTTCCTTGGGCCGCGGCATGTGAAGCAAGGCGTCATATTCAGAGACGCTTCCTTCTCTCATCGTGATAATTTTCAAAGATCACAGAGAAGATAAGCCGAGTTCTAAAGAATATTTGTCCTGTTGATAATGCAGAAAACTTGTTAACATGTTATTAGAATTATAGAAACATCCTTAAAAACCCGTGTCACTTTAACTAGAGTCCTTTGAAAATAGTGAAGGTGCGGCGCGACAGTGTATCAGAATATGGGCCAAGGTGTTACAGTATTGCTTGACACAAATAACACTATGCATTGTTTTATTGTAATGTTTGATTTTGCATTTCTATGTATCTTGCATAACTTTTAAATTACCATCTTGTGGCGGCTTTATAAAGAGGGAGGTTTCAAGACATTTATACTTTTTACGACTAACTCTCTCGGACCTGCAAGAGGACTGGCAACTAAGTGGGCCTTTTCTTCCGTTTTATGTTGGCCTTGGCCAGCTTTCCCCTCCTACATAAAAGAGTAAACAATCAAGCTCAACTGGATAGTGTAATTCCTGGTGGACTATCACTCCCCACAGCACAGCTCCCCCTTACCCTATACATCGCAAGGTTTGGTTGGTCACGTCACACAACACCCGCCGTAATCTCATCTTGGCACACACATTTGCGGACGATGCTCCTTCAGTACTGGAACGCATTTTTACCATGAGATTAGGTATGATGAGATTATTTTATTTACATTAGGAAGGGTTTATGGAGGTTAGAAGATTAATGGCCAGAATCTTTATTATTTTAATCCCCACTAAATTTCTGAAGCTGTATAAAATCACTAAATAGTAAGCAAAACCAATATGAAAACGCGTCATTATACTGAAGGTGTTAATGCAGATCAACATTACTTCCAATCCACCCCTGTCATTCAAAATCGACGTGTTGAAGCAGATTGCATTCCCTGACCTTTAACAACCTTTCATCTCTGGTAAAGCTGGCGGACAAAAATGCGGTTGTTCCTGGTAGTAGATCTAGCCCCGGACAAGGCAGTTCAGAATGTGAGGCGGAGAAGTGAATGCCCAGTAATGTATTCAGGAGTAAAGTTGATGCCTAAGCTATCTTATCGCTGTGGAATTTATGCTCGCCGCTTTAATCAACGATAAGCTCCCGTGGCTGTCCGGGGCGGCTGAGGAGTGGGAGAGTGTAAACAGTCCTGCCTGAGCGAGGAGGCGCCAGGGATTACCGGCCAGGGTGAGGAGCGACGCAGCGGGAGGCGGGGGTGGCTCGGGAGGAAATTACGATTTGGGAGACCTAGCGGGGCGTGAGGCAGGTGCTCTTGTGCCCTTGGTGAGAGAGAGAGAGAGAGAGAGAGAGAGAGAGAGAGAGAGAGAGAGAGAGAGAGAGAGAGAGAGAGAGAGAGAGAGTCACTATAAAAAAGACTTTCGACAAATACGTTCTATTTGCTTTCTTGACAATTCTGATCTAATTTCGTGTCTTAGTTCTTTTATTTTCTGTGCTTTACTGTTTGGGTTTTCTGTTGTTTCTTCTATTCCA
This sequence comes from Portunus trituberculatus, assembly GCF_017591435.1. Classification (NCBI taxonomy): domain Eukaryota; kingdom Metazoa; phylum Arthropoda; class Malacostraca; order Decapoda; family Portunidae; genus Portunus; species Portunus trituberculatus. The sequence continues at coordinate 13,635,198 of NC_059268.1, read as the reverse complement.
CTGTTCCTCCTGCTTATTTCCCTGTTGTCCTCCATAAGACCGTGACTATATAGTTTCTCTGGTTTTCTTGTATACAGCTGCGTCTCCCACTGTGTTCTCTCCTCAATCAATATCCACTTCACAACGAGACAACCAGTCAAGCGAAACACTCAGACTAACGTGTCTTTTCCACCGAGACTTCAAATCCCTTGTTTTCTCGGTAAGGAACTGTGTATCACTCCTCCTCAGCGACTAACATATCATTCAAAAGGTATTTTTACATAAAGGCTTAAAAATCAACTATTTCGGCGCAATAGAGACAGCGCCGCCACCTTTTCAGTCTCCCGCCTCGTCCCCAGCGGTAATACCTCCCCCCGTCTCTCCCCACCTTCATTTCCTAATAAGATGAGGCACCGCCGCTGCTGATGAAGTTGATAATAACTTCCGGCACTGGGATTGCTGCGTTGCTTGGGGTTCATTTTATAGATTAAAATTTCCTCAAATATATATTTCAGCGCAAATTTTAGAATCTCATTAAATATCCAACGCTGAGGAGAGACCTAAACAATCCCTTCGGCATTAGGAAAAGACACTAATGCCTCCCTTGAGCCCTGTGTTGATGGCCCGAGTGGCGGAAGAGACTCCTGCCCCGCTAAGGCGCTGTGAGGCAGAAAGGAAATTGAATGGGGTGAGGTGGTGATGGTGATGAGGTGTGCTGTGTGAACTAACTGTGGTGTGTGCCGTATTGTGGTGTGATGTGGCGTGATGTGGCGTGGTATAATTAATCTTTCCTTAAACTATAGAAAAGCATATATTTTTCTGCTCTGGTGTTGTAAATGGTTTATCTTTCTGCATCTAAACGTGAACGAAAATCTTAGAGTCTTTCATTTCAAATCAGTTCCGACAAAAGAAGGGTGAGGAAAGAAGGAAAGGAGGGATGCAAGCGAGGGAGGGGCAGTGAGCGGTACAGGCCATGTGTGGTCGTGTGGAAGGGAAGGGGGATGCAAGGGAGCGGGGAGAGGCAGGAGGAGAAAGGGAGGAAAGGGCCAATGGTGGAGTCGAAAAGGGGAAAGACGGAGTGAAAGGAGCGATCGTGGGAGGGGAAATGGCCACGCTGGGAGGAGAGAAGCGATGCTGGGAGGAAAGTGACGTTGATGGGAGGGAAAGAGGATGGGCAGTGAAAGCAGGGAGGGGAGACACTAGGGCGGGGTGAGGAGGAAAGGGAACACAGGTAGAATACAGAAAGAAAAAATGAAGGTACATGTAGAATGCGTTTACCTTACAGATAGTCACACACACACACACACACACACACACACACACACACACACACACACACACACACGCCCGGTAGCTCAGTGGTTAGAGCGCTGGCTTTACAAGCCAGAGGACCGGGGTTCGATTCCCCGGCCGGGTGGAGATATTTGGGTGTGTCTCCTTTCACGTGTAGGTGCTGTTCACCTAGCAGTGAGTAGGTACGGGATGTAAATCGAGGAGTTGTGACCTTGTTGTCCCGGTGTGTGGTGTGTGCCTGGTCTCAGGCCTATCCGAAGATCGGAAATAATGAGCTCTGAGCTCGTTCCGTAGGGTAACGTCTGGCTGTCTCGTCAGAGACTGCAGCAGATCAAACAGTGAAACACACACACACTCACACACACACACACTTGTTGCTGGGCGTGCAGGGAGGGCCAGGCGCTTGTGTCAGACTTTATAATGACTTTAGCGAAGGTTCTTTTATAACTTCCAGAAGAGAATACGCCTCCAGGGAGTCGCTTCAACTGTAACCGTCAGAATGTTTTTTCCCCGAGTCAGAGGTGAGACTTAGCGAGCGAAGGAGTAGTTGTTGTCGTTGTTATTGATGATGATGATGATGATGGTGGTTATGATGGTGGTGGTGGTGGTGGTGGTGGTGGTGGTGGTGGTGGTGGTGGTGGTGGTGGTATCAGTATTGTTGGTAATGATGATGTTGATGGAGTTATGAAATGTTTACATAAGCAGTTTTTAATTAGCTGATAACAATATATTCGTTCGGGGATGTATGCTTGCTTGAGCTTGTATGTATATATGTATGTTTTATCTGCCTATTCATCTATCTATCTGTCTCTCTGTACATGTTTATATATCTACCTACTTATCTAACTACCTATCTATCCATACATCCATCTATCCATCTATCTATCACATCTATCTTTTAACACGTTTCGTAATCTAAAAAGAAATCTACACGCAAGTCTCGCCAGCACTGTTAGGTAACCCTTTCCTCGCTCCCCGTGACCTTCAAGCACCTCTTATTGGATCACATTCGTTCTCGTGTGATTGAATCTTAGTGACATTACCTCCCGGCTCAGTGACACCTTCCACGCCTGCACGAAGCCCAGCAGGTGAGTCACACTAACTCACGTAGCTAAAAGTTCAAAAAGATAGTATTGTGGTAGACATTGGATGTGAAAAAGACAAAGGCGAGATATTGCTTGGCGGTGCAATGCTGCCTTGAGACACAGCACCATCCACTCCACGTACTGATTAGTATGTTCAATAAGCCTGTCAACTCGGTATCTTTAACTTAGATCAATACTAAGATATGAAAGATAAAGTTATTAGAATACTAGGAATCTTAATGTAAACCTATAAACTTCTAACTAAATAAAACTAAGCAAATTATAGACCTTCCCTAACATTAATCTGATAACCCTCAACACTGGAAGAAAAAAAGGTACAAATATGAGTGATCCACACCTGTTATGAGGCATCGCGTCGCTACCTCGGAACATGGCCTTGCGTGTCACCAATTACATTATTTTTTTCAGTCCTTGAAGAGGCAGTGTAAAACTTTCACGGAATTTCATTAATGTCTGCGCCCGATAAAATATTAGCCACCACTGACCCCGAGATATAAATGACGACGGGTGGTGATCGTTGCAGCAGCGGGTGGGGTAAGTAATGATGGTGCGTGTGGCGTCCAATGAAGACTGATGATGGGAAGGATTTACATGGCTATGATATTTCAAAGGATCTCGAGGTTGTTATCCCAGCGAATAAGTCATGGTGGAAAGGGTCATCGTGCGCCTTTCTCACTCATCACTGCACAGGTTTTCAGCACAGATATCGAGGCCAAGGCAGTAAGGGAGAGTTGTCTGGGGGTGTGTGGTGTGCTGTGGCAATGGGATTCTGGTGGGGTCTTTCCGTTCTCTCTTTTTGTTACCTTTAGCCAGTGCCCCTCTTGCTAAAAGAAAAAAAAAGAGTTTGAGTTTGCATTTCTCTCTCAGTTTCTTTTATTCATGCACACTGTACCTAGAAACTATATATGATTTCATGGATACCGTAGATTAAACCATATTTTTTCGGGTTATAACACAATTTTCAAACTCTATAGAATTCTTGTCGTTAGTGATAATTGGACAAATATATAATAGATGAATAACACAATCATCACAAATAGAAAAAAAACTAAACTTACACAAATTTTCTAATGGTATCGATTATAACAAATTCAATACACTGAATGAAGCGCATCGACAAATAACCTCTCACAAACTAGACAAGGAGTTCAGGTCCGGCGCCGCTCCGAACATTATGCAGTAATCTCAGTAATGGAGAGCAACAGTTTCGATCACCGTGAAAAGCTCCAATACTGCTAATTTTTCAGAAGGTCCTGGAAGGGAGCATGGACTTACAAAAGGTTGAAAGCCATTACTGTTTCTTGCTGCTCTGCTTGCATGGAGTCTCGCTGAGTTGAACAATGTTAAGGCTGTGCTTATGTTGTTCCTCTATTTTTGTTAAACCCTTCAGTAATGGGACAAATTTTTACCTTTAAATTTGTGTATGATGGGACCATCTTATTGACATTAAAAAGGGTCTATGGAGATCGGAAGATTAATGGTTAGAATCTTCACTATTTAATCCCCAACATCAGTTCCTGAAGCTGTATAAAATCGCCAAATAGTAAGCAAAATGAATATGGAAACGCGTCATGGTACTGAAGGGGTTAAAGAATATGGACTTACATTTGTATACTCTGGCATGGATTATTACTATTATTATTATTTACATAACTTGGTGTGGTCAATAAACTAACCATCTGTGTATCTATCTATGTGTGGGCTGTGTTACTGTTGTTCCTATATACTTTATTAAAGAATATGGACTCAGGCGTATGATGGATCGGGACACTTAAATTTCTATACTATAGCATGGATCCTATGAACTAGTTATTATTACTATTATTAATACTTGCAGTGGTAATTAAACTATCTGTTTATCTATTTATTTGTGCGCCTCAGGATTTCCATTACACTATTTTATTGCATTTGTTCAGTTCTAGTCCTTGCATCCTTTGTGTGGCCATTCACTAGGTAGTGGTCTAAATACACATCATGACTTTCTTTCTCTCTTCGAAACATCTACGTATAGAATTACAATTGCTGGAATAAGATTATTACTAACTATAATAAAGAAAAGGTTATCGTCAACTACAAACAAAATCAATGACAACCACCCCAACACACACACACACACACACACACACACACACACACACACACACACACACACACACACACACACACACACACACACACACACAGCCTCGCGTGACTACACAATAAGACGTCCCTCAGGTTGTGTCAGGCCGTCACTTCAAGTAGAGGCCGAGGATTCCGTCACGGCTGAATTAGTCAAGGATTCACCAGCAAGCCACACGATCCAGGCCTTGCTTCACTGATAACTGGAACGAGATTTGGTTTTTGTTTTGCTTTTTTTTTTGTGGCTCGGAACGCACGACTCGCTGATAAAACCTGCTTGTTATGCTCGCACGGCCCGGCTACACGATACGAGGAAAAGTTTGTATAGCTCAGTCCAGGGTGAAATTAGGAAGCCACGTGCCACTCACTAGCATGTCAGAACAGGTGAGTGGCAACAGATCAGGCGGGAAACAGCAGCGAACAGACAGCGGGATGCATGTGCTCGTGTTGGTGGCAGTAATGACACGCAATCCTTCATCAGTTTGTGTGAAAATGTTTCCATCATTGCACAGAAAACCCATTTGCATTTTTTCTTTCATTTCAATCTCTTATTTTGTTAGGCCGTATTATTGCTCCTTTTTTTCCGTAGACTCTCCTCTCATCATTGGGTCTTTCCGTTCCGCTTTCTATATTACGCTTCTATACTTGAACCCTCCAACTTCACCAGTTCTGAGAAATTGAAAACGAAGAATTTTATATTGCACTTTTATCTACCAGAAAACAACCTTTGTAACCTCTCTCTCTCTCTCTCTCTCTCTCTCTCTCTCTCTCTCTCTCTCTCTCTCTCTCTCTTTCAGACACATACACATACATACAGACACACACACACACACACACACACACACACACACACACACACACACACACACACACACACACACACACACACACACACACACACACACACACAATGCTGAAATCCCCTTGAAAGGAAGATTCCCAGTCCCCTCACTCCGTTGCTTTTAGTCGCCTTTTACGATGCGTAGGGAGCACAGCGGCAGTTTGTTGCAATGAAGGTTGGTGGCCTACACTCCTCTGGGTTCCAAACTCTCCTCCTCTTGCCAGGCCATCCCATCAAAAAAAAAAAAAATGTTATTCTGTCTCATGATTCCATTCACTCTTAATTATTCAGTGCCTCATCATTTATGGAAGTCACGGCTGTTTGGTAATCTTGGTTCTGAGACAACTGGAAAGACTTTTAGGTCTCTGTGCTGTTACATTGTCTTGATATTTATAGATACACGTGCACTGCTGAACCCAAAATGGAAAGGATAGTATTGATGGGTTTCTTTGAATGAATACTCACAATTCAGTCCTTTATTTGTATCATTAATCAAAAAGGTGCATTGGTTTCACGTGAAAAGATCTATTTCCACGATTATATACTTGTTTAATTAGTGCAGACGCTTTTGAATTGCATGGTTTTACACTGACACCTGTGATCATAGTGCTCAGCTTGCATTTTCCTTCTTTGTTCATCCAAAACACGACTCGCTGGAACATAAAAGAATCTGGTATAGAACACTCAACAGAGGAGGCTCTAGAGACCATTTTTAAACCTCTTGACATTACCGTGACGAGACAGCTGCGGCTCAGGTACCATAAAGCTCTCGTTATACGGTTGCAGTGAGGAGGTGGAGGCCGTTGTGTTGAGGGTAGAGGCAAAAATCCTGCCAAGACAAGTTTTCTCTCTCAACACCTCTTCCGGTAATGGTAGCGGCCACTTGGCGTCTAGCCGGAGCGCTCTTCGTCAGGGTGGTGGAAAGGAGGAGTTGTAGAGCCCAGCCGTCGCCCGCACCTTCTCATCAGTCATGGTGGAGGGCCACTTAAGCACGGCCGTCTCTGTCACTCTCAGTACTAATTCGCTACAGTGCTGCGAACACTGAGGGTTTGGAATGGTGTGAGCGTCAGACACACGGTCTGGGTATAACGTAAAGGAGACCACAAGAAGTCTGTAGGTCAACACGTGGGAGTTACTGCAAGAATATACATAAAACACACCATCCTTAGTACTAAAAACCTCATTACCACCACTACCACCACTGCTACTACTACTACTACTACTACTACTACTACTGTATCACTATCGCTCAATGCACTAGCACTGATAATTCAACAGTAAACAAAATATTTATAAAAGGCTGAACGGCTGGAAAAAGAGACAACAGCCCACAGCAACAAAACGTCAAGGCGATGCAAGGGTATGCAAGGGGAGAGCTGTGAGGGAAGGTGCTGAGCCGGGGTGGGGCCGGGTGGGGCGACCTCCATGGCTTGCAAGATGAATGTTGCTGCAAGGGGGAAGAGCGCTGGGCCAGGGGACAGATTTTCAAGTCACCCACTTCAGTATATTACATCCCCAGAATGTTCCTGTGTGTTTTGGTGAGGGGCAAGGTCTGAGGCGGGTCAGGCGCTAGGCGTGGGGGTGCGTGGCAGGGTGCAAGTATCAGCAAGCAGGGTGATTGATGGGGCTTGCACACTGAATGCATGGTGCTATACTAAACAGGGTTCTGGAAAAAACACATCCTTCCCCGTAGACTTTCAAATATGTAGATGTCATAACATTTATTATTATACGTGCATTTAAGTGAAATTAATGGTGTCACGTACTTTTACTACAGTTGGTTACTAATCTGAAGGAATATTACATGACGTATTCAGTACAACGAACAATTTAGTCAACTAGTACTAAAGGTCCTCATGGTCATCTTTGGCATATCGGGCAAACCTAGATATTAAACAATTACTCACAAACCTGTGGCTACTTGGTAGGTAGAAACACTTTGCATTTTGTCATGAAACCTGGCGTACACGTTCCTCGGGATTCATATTACTTCATGTGACCTCAGTCTACCTCCACATGCAGCATTAACACTCAGGTGCGCGATTCCCATGACCAAACACACTCGTAATGTAGAATCTTGCTCATTCTACACCACTCGGTCTTTAGGTGATGTATGATGTTTTCAAAGTGGAGAGAGAGAGAGAGAGAGAGAGAGAGAGAGAGAGAGAGAGAGAGAGAGAGAGAGAGAGAGAGAGAGAGAGAGAGAGAGAGAGAGAGAGAGAGAGAGAGAGAGAGAGAGAGAGAGAGAGAGAGAGAGAGAGAGAGAGAGAGAGAGAGAGAGAGAGATCTTTTCTCAATCTATCAATCTGAGAGAGATGTGTTTTCTCAATGTGTGTGTGTGTGTGTGTGTGTGTGTGTGTGTGTGTGTGTGTGTGTGTGTGTGTGTGTGTGTGTGTGTGTGTGTGTGTGTGTGTGTTTATCTATCTATCTATATATATATATATATATATATATATATATATATATATATATATACCGATCAATACGGCAGGTGGAAGGGACTCATTTTTTTTGTGATTGGTGAGACGTCACCGTGAAATTGAATAGTTATCCCTCACAATCATGGCAGCGGTTCTAACCCTGCACGCCGGGAAGCTCACCCCCTCCCAACAGATTCAGGAAGGTTCCTAACGCATTTAAAAAAAAAAAATTCTAATGTATTTTCACGAGCTTTTAACACTCCTTAGGAAGAATTCACTTGTAAGGTCGTAGGAAAGTTTCAACTCTGTCCTGGTGAATTTCGAAACATTGAAGCTCCTTAGAAGGATTGGAATACTCTTTCATATCATAAAAGTCTGAACATTACAATATTTCTTTAAACGCTCTACAGAAGAACCTAGCTTCGCTCAACTTGGCAGGCCATCCGCGACACGCCACCAACGACCCATTGCCCGCGACGCTGAAATATACCGGAGAGGAATATCGGGCCCACGTATGCAAACACATGATTCTGCCTTTACGACCACCTCTCTCTCATGTCCAAAGGCAGGCAAAGTGAACTCAGAGGGAATTTTGCTAACCGAAACGCGCAGTAACTTTCTATTGAAGAGCGCACCATCATGTGTGGAAGCCGGGGAAACTCTTACACACGCACACACACACACACACACACACACACACACACACACACACACACACACATCTGAGACCATAAGCCGGAAAATTCTCGAGAAGTATAAAACATTGAAGAAAAGATGTGTGAGCGACAAAGGTATTTTACATTCAATCTGGAAGAAGCTCCAACGGTGTCGCAGCTGTGGCGGAGACGACGGTGGTGGTGCAGGTGGTGGTGGTGGTGGTGGTGGTGGTGGTGGTGGCGAGGGAAGAGAGAGAAAAAATGAGGAGAGTTAAAAGAAAGCCCCCCTGTGGTTAGGAGTGGTTGGTGGTTGTGGTGGAGTGGATGGGTGTGGAGTGGCGGTAAATTGCGACACTTGGGGCAGACTTACATACTGACTGTCTGAAATTGGAAGGGAAGATTCACCCGGCGCCAAATATACCAGGAGAGAGAGAGAGAGAGAGAGAGAGAGAGAGAGAGAGAGAGAGAGAGAGAGAGAGAGAGAGAGAGAGAGAGAGAGAGAGAGAGAGAGAGAGAGAGAGAGAGAGAGAGAGAGAGAGAGAGAGAGAGAGAGAGAGAGAGAGAGAGAGAATTCAAGTTCAAAAGATTTATTGCCATATAATAATCGGAAACAAAACAATATATCCATTACTATTTTAGAGAAAACTCGGCTGAAAATAAAACTCTCGTTAGCAGACTCAGCTATAAATCATGGTGACATTAGCACAGTCCAGATAGACTCAGATACATTCATACATTGAACACATACATACATATACAAATATATATACATGCATGTGTGTGTGTGTGTGTGTGTGTGTGTGTGTGTGTGTTCAATTTACATGCAGCATCCGTCGGTAAATAGCTTTTGAAATCAACGCTATAGTTTTGTATACGTAAAGAAGAGGAATATAATAGGAATGTTTATAACTGAAAATGTAGAGCAAGGAAAAAGAGAGAAAAGGCAGAGTACTTATTGTTAGAGAGCTCTGTCGATGAGGAGGACAAAGATTAAAGAGGAGTCTGTCAAAGAATACATATATTAAGAGTGAGATGGAAAGGGTGCAGCGAATTGTTTGAAGAATAGGATGGGGATGCAAGAATGATGATGATGAGGTGTTAGGAGAGTAAAGAGTAAAGAGAGCTGTGGCAAGACGAGGGAAGCGAGGGGAAATGGAAACAAAAATGGTCGAGGGAGCGTCCTGTCCTCTCATTCAAAGTGTTGATTGCCAAGAACCTGAAACTTCGGTGCGCTTCCGGCAAAAAAAAAAAAAAAAAAGTATTCATAAACATGTGTGCTTTAGGAATCCGTGCATCATCACCAATGACAAATACACGTAGTTGGAAATGTTTGTAAATAACGCTTGGAACCATTTCAAATCAATACGAGTAAAGAGTATCCGCCCCTTTCACCTTCCACTTATATTCTCAAAGTAATTATCCTTCTGAATGAGTTCCTGAATAAGTGCCGTAGATTTCTGTCTGCCAATATTCTTCGGTGGATAAGCTATTTAATGTGTTGTCATGAGAAATACTACAGTTGCACAAAGGGACAAAATATTCCAAGACAAATTTCGGTGGATGTAGTGTCAATGACCACACACAGACGTTGATCCCTGGCGGAGCAGCGAGGCGCCTCACGATCACAGAGGCGCCGGGGAGCCTGAAGCTAGAGGAGCATCACTTCCAGACTCCGCCAGACAAACACGAGAGGGTCGCAGAACGCCCAGACAAAGCTGTCCGTCACGCGTCATCGTAATGTAAGTAGAAGTAGAACATTCAATAGAAAGGTAAGCATACATTTTTCTGCATACACTCCTGCTTCTTGTCATATTAATTCTTCGTGCAACACATTCTGTCAAATTCTTTTTCCTTTCATGACATATATGTAAACGGATATATGAAGTATTTAAGTGTTCCCTTTTGTCTAGCATTACACGTGCCTGCATAATGCCATGAAAATATTGCTAGGCACAATATCCACTTGAAATAAACCCCTTACATATGAAAGCCTCTTATATTTTCAAAAGAAAAGTACAAACAGTTTCTCTTTTTGATAGATCAACAGTAAATATATTCAATCAATTTATGGGAAGAATAAGTACCTGCAGCTAACATTTCTTGGTGAATTAGGTACGAAGAGCGTTCATGCACTATCTGGCTAAATTACGTTTTTATAAATATGTCATGATTAGATTTACTTCTTACGACATTTAAATTCAGCGTTGTATAGCCCATATCGAGTAACAGACAGCCTGGTATAGACAATATAGGCGGATGGGTTGCATTGATATATTGGTGGACGTATGCACACAATACACTGAGGCTTCGCTTTCGTGGAATTCGACCTGGTCAATTCCATCATCACGACGAGATGAGCTGAATTGGGGATGCAAGGCAGCCTCATCTTGTGTCTAGGGAGCTTCACAGTGGCAGTCCCTAGACGTTCGTTTCCAAGGAGCTCTCCTTCATCTGCCACTAGTACCTCTACCTCAGCCACGCGCCCCTCGCCCCACACCCCACCAGCCATTAGGATGAAACCTCTACGTTTCCAGGTATTGGAGGAACTGCGTGGGACTGCTATTGGAATCACCTTAGACTATGCTATTCCTGACCTTATTGGTCTCCATGGCTCCGTCAGACACATAGGAGAAACTAGCAGTTTTCAGGGATGTTATAATAAGTCATGATACACACACACACACACACACACACACACACACACACACACACACACACACACACACACACACACACACACACACACATTACCTTAGCGGGAGCGTGAGGAGAGAAATATCCCAGCTTCATCCATACACATTACTCCCGTGGTGAATTGCAATGTCGAGGTCCAAACGTTACACAATACATCTCTCCTGTTACTTACAAGATGATCCCTGGTCACTACACGCCCTTTCATTACTACGGGGAACAAAGAAGCAAGCAACTCTCGCCATCGCTTCCTTAAACTTCCTTAAACGGCAAAGGAAGAGAAAAGAGTAACAAAGCAAGTTCATTATCTCTTTTCCAAGATCCGACAGAAATGTTAATCTAGTTTCTACGACCTCCACACTGAATCTAGATCATGATTATTAATAGACACAGCCTCGTCCAATCTAATGTCAAAGTTAGTGTTTCGAACTCCTCCGTCGAAGTTGTTACAAACGTCATTCCTCAAGTAACATTTCCAGCAGTTACCAATTAAAATTTCCACTAGAGGGTCTTTCTGGTGAATATCAACTAATTGAAGTTAATTTAGTGCACATCTGTACATTTGATTACTCTAGGTTTTTATGTTGTCACGGTAATGGCTTTTCAATTTAGCAAATATTAATTTATAAACATTAGCATAAAAAGAGTTTTCCTAAAAACAAGATGGTTTTGATGATGATGATAATGATGATAGTAATGATAGTAGTACTAGTAGTAGTAGTAGAATTAATAATAATAATAATAATAATAATAATAATAATAATAATAATAATAATAATAATAATAATAATAATAATAATAATAATAATAATAATAATAATAATAATAATAATAATAATAATAATATACTACTAATAATAATATATAACTTTTTGTTATAACTACTGCTGCTACTACTACTACTAGTACTACTACTACAGGGCAGGGTGAACAGCGGTCTGTTGTTAGTTGCAGCAAAATGAATTAATTCTAATCATGTTTATCCACGAGAAAAATTAAATTTATGATGGTTAACTTTCCTGACGTTAATCACATGCCAGATTTGGGAGGTAATGGGAAAAATGACGAAACACCAATGAAATGCGTGACACAACAGCAGAGACTGAAATATGAAACCGTGACAAATTATATGCACGGTGAACTTTTTTTTTCAGTAAGGTGACCTGCAATACTAGCTTCCCTTCATTCATGGTCATTAGAGGAGCAACGTGGCGCGCTCACTCACTCATCATTACCATTCGTCGCTTCTTTTTTTTTCGTCTCAGTCTTACGTCCACAAATCTGCTGGCAATCTCCTTACAAAACTTGACAACTGGTGGATTCTAAAGAGATCATAAGACTTAAGCTTTACTGAAAACGCTAAACACACACACACACACACACACACACACACACACACACACACAGAGAGAGAGAGAGAGAGAGAGAGAGAGAGAGAGAGAGAGAGAGAGAGAGAGAGAGAGAGAGAGAGAGAGAGAGAGAGAGAGAGAGAGAGAGAGAGAGATTTTGTGAAAAGCTACAGTCGAAAAGGAATATGCATTTCATATCATCGAGTGGAGCAGCATTTCACGAAACTTATTTTCTAATTCATCGCAGGAAATATTATTATTACGCAACATGAGATGGTGTTGAAAGAAGGGCAAAAGAGAAACACAAGGGAACACAAAGAAAGAGTAAACAACAGTAGATATGTTCACGCAATTTCACACTCAAGACATGAAGAGTTTACTTATCAAAACCTCTAAACAACCGCAGGAACGAGAACAGAATTAAGGAAACCTTCCTGAACCTTACTATAAACATCACTTGTAACCGTAAGCACTGAAATGAAATAGATAGCAATGCCAGAATCTTACTTTTAATATCAAGACACTTTTTATTCGGAGGGAAGGAAAAAGTGTAATATTAACTTTGACACAGCTGAGGTGATGAGGAAGGAGAGACGTCTGGGAATATTTTCTGTCGGTATCTGTCAGTCACACCTGGTGGCAGACAACGCGAGGCAGGTGGCGGTGTCTGACGGGGCCGAGAAGTGAATCTGCTCCCTTCCTCTCCCAACACTCCCTCCCAGCAGCCTGCCTGACATGGCAGAGAGCAAGGCGGGCACGGTGTCACTGAGGCAGGATCGTGATAAGAGCACGGAAGGGAGGTGAGGTGTGGAGTGCCATGCGTGATGTTTTGAAGTATTTTTGCCTTGAGTGTGAGCTGAGTTCTTAAGTTCAAGTTTCCATAAAAAATACTATATTTTTATACGCTGCTTAATACCACAGTCACGAGGAAACTAACCACCCGCACTCTCTTCCCGTGTGCGTTATGCTTTTCCTCAATCCTAAGTCCTCTAATCCACTGACAATCTCCTTACAAAACCTGACTATTCTCGACAGATCAAGGGGCTCAGCACAACGAAAGTGGAAGCAGAAGGTTACTAACTTCCGAGCATGAATGTACTGCCTTACGGTTTGGAGATGTGATGTAGACTAGTTCATTTACTGGAGGACTGAAAAACTCACATCAAAACTTGCTTTTATCGTAGTATGGAAGTCATGTGACGAAGCATAAGGCTATAATCAGTCAAAATAGTTTCAACAAATATATCTATTGTGGTTAATAATACACCCGTCTGTCTCAGCTTTGCATGGTGAATCTTTCCTAAAGTAAACACTTTCAGCAGAACTATGAACATTAAAAATTCAGTAGTGTGGCCCTAGTTTTATTATATTCCGGATGCTAATGGAGGATTTCATCAAGTTTAGAAGGACACTTTCACGATCAAAGAGTTTCATTCATATGGAGTTAGTAATACGTTACCGTTTAATATTCATTCGTCCTATTTTGATTAATAACAAAAGAACTTAAAGATGATGGTTTGAAACGCTCTGTATGGAAGCAAATGAGTCAAAAGGACACATAATGGTATTTATTGTAGCATCTAATAGCTTTCTGATTAAATGACGACTTCAAATCCCTATGGAGAGAGAGAGAGAGAGAGAGAGAGAGAGAGAGAGAGAGAGAGAGAGAGAGAGAGAGAGAGAGAGAGAGAGAGAGAGAGAGAGAGAGAGAGAGAGAGAGAGAGAGAGAGAGAGAGAGAGAGAGAGAGAGAGAGAGAGTGTGTGTGTGTGTGTGTGTGTGTGTGTGTGTGTGTGTGTGTGTGTGTGTGTGTGTGTGTGTGTGTGTGTGTGTGTGTGTGTGTGTGTGTGTGTGTGTGTGTGTGTGTGTCCAGAAAACGTTGGCTTCTGAAATGACTCAACGGATCGCTTAACATAATATTTTCAGAACTTTTACTGGAGGCGATCAAAGAAACAAATGGCAACGTAACTTATTCAGTGTCCTCGCGGCGCCATTCATCTCACTTACCCGGAACTGAGACAGACCCAAAGTAACGGTGACACTAAAAAATCGGTAAAGTTAAATGATATGAAAATGTTATTAAATGAAAAAAATATCTCTCCCTCTCCCTCTCTCTCTCTCTCTCTCTGATCGTTCTAAGGCTAGTATTCTTAAATGCTTTGCTCTTTCACCATCACTACTTTTCAAAAGCTTTATTTAGTTGAAGATGTTCATGTTTTTAAGAGTGTTTTTATGGTTCCCGTGATGGACTGACAAGATTTCTAGATTATTATCAAGAGAAATTGTCTTGAAAATCCAGCTATTTTTCTCTGTGGCCTAGGAATACAGGCGTGAGAATCTAGCAGCAGCAGTACCTATCAAGACAAACACCAGTTATTTATCACCCAGTGGCTCCTCCTTCCTGATTCCTTACCTCAATGATTCACCTCGCCGGGATAAGCAGGCTGGGAGCTTACTTCATGCTATACATTCACCGCCGTCGCGTGATGCATCAGCAAAATAAAACGTCTTATATTTGTTTGTGTGTGTTTGTCAGGTGCCGCCTTTCATTCTTCCCTTTCCTCTTACGAGTTAGTTTCGTAAAAATAAATTTCCTTACTTGCTTTTACTGCCCTCAATCTTTTTGCTTTATATGAGACAGATTAAAAAGCATGATGTATGACAAAAAAGATAATGAAATTCAACAAGTCTGCTACTGTTCGTTCTTCCTTTGCGTTCCTTTGTATTCCTTCACGATTCTTTGATAGAGTATCTCACATTCCGAGAAAAGTGTCTTAAATAAAACAGAAACGTCTAACTGAATCACGTAGCTTTCCCTTGAGTAAACATTTACTGTCCCAGCTTTGAGAAAAGAAAACCCTCAAATCAGGAGCCCACCAAGGCGGGCTCAGCGGAGCGGGATAAACGAAAAGTTTGGGACGACGCTGCTGCCAAATTTACCATTTCCAGCGTAGCTTTTGTGGGTGTGTCTGGAGGCTAAACAACGGCAATACGATACAGTGAGCGAGGCCAGCAGCTGCTTTGAGGATTATCGTTTTTCTGTATTGTTACTCTGGGAACGTGCGAATTTTCCCTTGTACTCTCATACTCTCTCGTCAAATGAATGTACAAATGAAGTATAGCAGATAACAGCGTTTGATATATTTTTCTGTTTGAATACTGCCTTTTTACAACATGACAGTTTGTATATAGCTATCCAACGTTTTGATAAATTCATGAGTGCAACCACAGATTAACCCGATGAATGTATAAACATGAATATAAAAGAGAAAACCATTATCAGATCGCGTCACGCCGCCATCAATGTTACCACCATTGTTACAAATTTTTACCAACACCATCACTAATGTTACTACTGCTACTTCTACGACTACCACCATCACTACTACCATTACTATTATACAACTACTTTTGTTGTTGCTGCTGTTACTATTACTAATTTTACTACTACTACTTCTACTACTACTACTACTACTACTATTACTACTGCTGCTGCTACTGCTACTACTACTACTATATCTACTACTACTACTTCTACTACTATTACTACTACTACTACTACTACTACTACTACTACTACTACTACTGTTACTACTACTACTACTACTACTACTACTACTACTACTACTTTTGCTACTACTTCTATAATCATTACCACTATATTACTACTACTACTACTACTACTACTGCTTTTACTGCTGTTACTACGACTGCTACTAATACTACTACTGCTGCTGCTACTACTACTACTACTACTACTACTACTACTACTACTACTACTACTACTACTACTACTACTAAACCCACCGCGACAGCAACAACACCACTACGCAACTCGTCCAACCAAGCACCATCCCTGAGATAACTTCCTTCCCGTGCGCCATGTTTACCATCAATAACACAAGGATGGCTACAGACTCATTAGCGGTGAGTGAGAGCTTCATCCTGGCCATGCTGAGATTCTAATACACAAAAAGTCTAGTAAAGAATAACAGAATTTACCTGAAAAACGTAGAAGAGTATATGAAATTGAATTAATGTATATCTCAATCATTTCTTGTTGTTGACTTCTTTCAGGAATTAATTTGGGAACTCATGTTATTTATGGTAAATGGACACGCCCACCAATCTTTAATGAGGAAGTGAATTACATCCACCACAGCATTCTATTTTCTCTTGCTCTGCTGACGACACAAAGCTCGCCATTGTATTAGCAATCCACTGAAAATACAAGGGACATCGGCGCTCGTTAAGTAAGTCGGAGATAGATCATTAATATAAATTGCGTTCCTGTGATAGATACAGACCTACCGACACCCACAAGCACACACACACGCACACACACACACACACACACACACACACACACACACACACACACACACACACACACACACACACACACACAATTCTCACCATCCTTTCTAATATTTATGTAAACCTAAATTATTCTACTTCGTTGAGTCACTGCTACCAGAACCACCACCACCACCACCACCACCATCACCAGCACCACCACCACGACTCGCTGCCAAAACAGACGGACAAGTGAAAACAAGTCACCCTGGAGTAAAAGTCGCCTTGTTCCGCCACCAACCCTTTTCCTTCCCCCAACGCAACGCACCACTATTTTTCCCCTTTTTTATATATATACAATGCTTCGAGAAAAAGCTATTTAATCTATATATCAGGCAGGATAATGTCACATCAGGAACAATGTGCCTAACGTGAGTGTGGTGCTGGTAGCGCGCTTTGGGTATAGTCTTTTTTATGTAAGAGGGGAAACTGACTAAGGGCAACATGAAACGAATAAAAAAAGGTCCACATAGTAGCCAGTCCCCTTGCAGATCCGAGAGGTTTAGCCAAAAGAATGTCTTGAAGTCATAGGATGCTGGAATACAGAAGAAGATAGGGTGTTCCAGAGTTTACCAGAGAAGGGTATAAATGATTGAGAGTACTGGTTACTTGGGTGTGTTGCTTGGATAGGCATTAATCTTGGTATTTTTGTGTAATAATGTATCAAATAGAGAGAGAGAGAGAGAGAGAGAGAGAGAGAGAGAGAGTTGGATATATGATAAAATGAGCTAGCATTGATTGTCTCTCTCTCTCTCTCTCTCTCTCTCTCTCTCTCTCTCTCTCTACACGTTTAGTACAGTCCAGTAAGCAATTTAAAGTTTTAACACAGCAACCAAACTGAGACCAAACTGAAGATCCGAGGCAACAGCTGGTGTTCGAGCAGGAGGAGAAGTAGTTCCTGTCTTATTCTGGAGGGAGACATTGCAAACTGAACACTGCGTCTGCCTTTGAGTGATCCAGGGCGAGGCAGCCGTGTGTAACCGTATAATAGAGACAAGCACAAAAGCATTACAGTATTTTATAGAACTCAGAGGAAAATTTATAAATGTGTTTAATCCACAACTTTTATTTTTCTTTTTCTTGACGTGCAGTGAGGGGTCTGGCATGATTTTTAAACAAACACACACACACACAAACACACACACACACACACACACACACACACACACACACACACACACACACACACACGTACACGCATACACGCACACGCTCACACATATCTCTCAACACGTCCCAATTATCCATAACGAGGCGACACGCAAGCAGCTAATATGACATCGTTATTACTCGTGTGACACCTCATTACACAACGCCGGACCTGCCACGGCTACCTCTTTTATTTTCCACCTCCCTGTCCATCCTGCCTTTCCTTCCGCGAAAGCTGTTATTTGTCCACCCACGTCAGCGGTTCAGGAAGTATTTTTTAATGGCGGGATTCATCAAGATCTCGAGTGAAAGGAAGGATCCAAGAGAGTATTATGGGTGCGACTGGCAGGATGACCAACGATGTTCAAGCGAGAAACCTGTAATCCCGTTCTCATTAGCGTGTGGAATCGAGTATACGTGTGGTGCTGTGGGATCAGGTACGAGGCGAGGCGTGCATAAAAGAAGGTAATTGTTAGCAGTGG
Organism: Portunus trituberculatus; assembly: GCF_017591435.1. Classification (NCBI taxonomy): domain Eukaryota; kingdom Metazoa; phylum Arthropoda; class Malacostraca; order Decapoda; family Portunidae; genus Portunus; species Portunus trituberculatus. Next base: position 13,616,757 of record NC_059268.1, on the reverse strand, counting down.
TAGTGGGCTGAACAAAGGTTAACACGTCACTACTCTGGTCTTTGCCGCGTTCTGTCATGTTGTGTTAGTTGTTGTAAAAAGTCTGTTGATTTTCTGGAGCAAAGTTTATGAGTCTTTATTCTTCTTTCATTTTTTGTGTGTGTTTACAATAGTGTGTGTTGTTATACCACCACGTGGACTAAAGATTGACCGGGTTTTGATTCATGGCCAGCTTTTTCATATGACGTAACTGCAACTAACGAATATGTGATCTATGTATGCATATACATTTATTATGACATTTTGCTAAATATTTAGCATTTTGTCTCTCTCTCTCTCTCTCTCTCTCTCTCTCTCTCTCTCTCTCTCTCTCTCTCTGTCCTCAGCAAAATCCTCCAAAAATTCTGGAATCCATAATCAGAGATTAACTTTCCTAAGGTTCTTAACTTTTCTTTTTTGTGGGGTAAACTCACTTATTGCAGACTTAACCACACTCAAGGCGATACTCTCCATCCAACATGGTCCAATGATATTTCGTTTTTCTTTTCCTTAAAAAGGTCAAAGTTTAGAAGTTAATGTTTCTATACACGTCAGAAAGAAAATATTGACCTTAATATACGAATATTTTTTCCATAAGAGGGCCATTAGCTAAGGCCAACAAAAGAGCGAAAGAAAAAGTCTATAGAAATGGGAGGAGGAAAGAGAAGAAGGACTTATCAATACCCAGGTCACTCTTAAACAAGGTTACGAGTTAACATCCAGACAAGACTAGAATGGAGAAACCAATTCCATCAAGACGGTAACTCTGTGACAGAAGTAGGTCAAGCCTAGCGGGTCGTCGGGTCGTTATAGTTATAAATGGCAGTTTGAGGTCATCATACATTGAGTCCTGCTAACACTGCGGCGGTGTTTGGTCGCGTTGGGAGGAGGGAGAGAGGGACTCCGAGGCATAGTGTACGGCTGCCGATTGCAAAGAGGCGCCGGGGAAACTCACAAATATCAAGAATGTCTGTCTTCACTGAGGGTGTCACGGGTGCCTGTGGGAACTGAGAGCACGTCAAGGAGCGCCAGGGAGTTGCAGGGAACCGTCAATGGGTGTCAGGGTAAAAGGTGTGGTGGTGGGTCGGGCGGGCGAGCAAAGATGGCTGTCATGGGGGACGTGGGTATGAGGGGAGGGGTTTTCTAGTGGCATCAGGAATGTTTGGAGCAGACAGGGTGTACTGGGAGTGGCGTGGAGAGTCAGTGTTACCAATGATCAGACTGCCTCGCTAGCACACTCCACGCCATTTCCTTTGTCTGCCACTCTTGGACTTGCGAATGCCAAGTGTAAAATGGATAGTTTTATGTTCGATTTAGTGATTAATGCACGACCAAAATTCTGATACTTATGCTGGCTGTATTGAACCATCCCTAAAGCACCGCCACATTACTCAAGTTAAGTAATCCAGGATTTCTTCGGACAAACATTAGGATCAGTTTGTCCAGCGTGGAAATACCGCTGCGTGGAGAGACAGTATCACGGAGAGTCGGCTTACAAAACTTATAAGTAATACTACAAACACTATCTTATATGGTGTTGAATCTATGTAGCAGCCACAGGAACTTACAGCCAGCCAGCAGAGGGCGGTTCAGGACGTGTGAGGAGGACAAGTGGTCTGGGTCCTTTCCCGAGCCTCGCCGGATCGATAATCTCGTTCATTTTGTGGCGTCGACCCAGATTTTATATTTCACACAACTGCATACCAAAGAGTCTACATGAATCTTTCAAACCCAAATGTATGTCTTGTGTATTTTTAGATCTGCTGGAAGAACATTGTTATATTCTGTCATTTATATCATCTTGTAATGATATAAGAAGTTCATTTATTTCACATTATGCATTTCTCTATGGGTGATATAAACCGACATGTACAAACAACGTCAGAATAAAGGGAATGGAGAATGTTCATGTTACTTGCCTTCCAATTTGAAAACAGTCAACAACATATTTCAATAAATGCAATATGACTCGCTAACCACTACTGTTTCATTACTCATGCTCTTACTGAAGCTATAGCCAGCTTGTCTTCCTCCCCTCATCCTCCTCCCTCCTTCCCTCTCTCCCGTTCTCTAACTCCAATAGTTCTAGTGCACAAAACTGATATACACTTGCGTTTCTATTCTGTTCGTCCATTTTTAGAATGTTAGTCAACCAATATTTCAATTATTCTCTCCACTGAACTGGTAAACCTTTGAAAATACAACTTTATATTTTTTCTTCTTCCCTCAGTTTCCACACTTTCAAGAGCAGCCCTAGGTGACGCACGAAATTCATATAAACATTTTCTTTTTCAATGGTCAGGAGGCTTGATCAGAATTTCGCACGTGTAATACTTGAGAAATATGAATTAGTATAAAAAAATGATCTTACAGTTTTCCTAAGACGGAGACACTTAGATCCTACAAGATGAGCCGTTCAGTCCTCAATATCACTATGTGCGTAAAGAAGAAAGATATTACTATTTGCTTTTCTGCTCCTAAGACAATTTTCCAAAGCCAACACCATTTAGTATCTACACAATACTTTAGTTGGTAGAGATTTCCTTCGACAACGATATTCAGACATGATGAACCTTCGACCATCATAGCATTACCAAGCATGGAGAAAAATATTAGTGTCTTCATGACAGCGTGATTTTCATTCTCTACCTTTCTTTTCGTGTGTGTAAAGTTTTTCTCTATATTCTAAAACTCATATTTCATCTGGCCTCGTGGCACAGCAGACATATAAGAATACAGCTGTCAAATTTCGTAATGTGTGCAGATTGTAACATTTCTAACTACTATTGGGAGATATTTTTACCTTGAGATTTGTGTACGATTATACCATTTTATTGACATTAGGAAGGGTCCATGAAGGTCAGAAGATTGATGGCCACAGTCTTCACTATTTCAATCCCCTATATAAGTTTCTCAATCTGTATTAAATCACTAAATAGTAAGCAAAATGCATAAGGAAACGCGTCTTGATGCTCAAGGGGTTAGGATAAGTGTTCTATAAAGCTTTAAGAATCCCCAACTTTTATAAAATATTCAGGTATGTGACAGCAGTGACTAATGAAAACACACCTTGGAGGCTTGGTGACCTAAGACCTGACGTGGTGAATCCTTAAATATTCCACGCGACATTGAAGGAAACCAATATATCTTGCTTCTCTTTCCCTATGAACCTTAATCCTGAGAAACTGACTTTTAAATAAACTAAAAGACCTTAAGGGGTAAGAAAAATAGGTGTCTGGGGGACGATATTAAGAAAAGACCTGTTATATATACTATCAGAGACATTAACTAAAAAAAAAAAACACATATATAATAATGCTTTCAAATCAAAACAAATCAAAAGGAAGACTATCTATAATGCGACCCAAAGACATATATGCCTTCCAAAAACATATACCCCAAAAAATTATCTAAAAATTTATAATACTTGAAAATTAGCTCATTAAAATACGTACATACAAGAGTTGCCAACAAAACTATACCCATAAACATAACGCAATGACTTAAAAAAAAAAACAATAACGTATATAACGATCCCTCAAGTCACTCCATCATAACCCAACCTCTCCAGGAAAATAATTAGCCACTTTCCTTGCCAGTTTACCGCGACTCCTAAAAACCCCGGCGTTACGGTCTGCTAACGGAGAATATTGCCAAAAGTGCTCAGACTTGGGTGATGAAACTTTACTAACGGCCTTTACACCACCTCTCGCTAGGTCATGAAGGTTCAGAGGGGACGAGCAGCCTCCCTAACACCACCACGTCTTGCATTACTCGATAAAGCAGTGAGACAAAGATAGACAAAAACTTCGTTACCATCTCGAGAGACAAAGGCATAGGAATTCTAATGCTTCCATAAGCCAGACGTGACAAGATCGGTGAAGAAAGCAGACAGGAAAGCAAGCACACAGTCAGGCAGGCAAGCAGGATGTGGTGAAGGGTGAGGTTCAATGTCAGGGCGCAAGGTGGCGTGCGTGACCACAGTACAGAGACAGGTTCGCATGTGGCACCCTGATTCGCTGCGGCGCCGTCAACATAAGCGCCTTCCTTCCAGCGTGATGGGTGCTGATGGAGGCAGAAAAACGAGAGAGAGAGAGAGAGAGAGAGAGAGAGAGAGAGAGAGAGAGAGAGAGAGAGAGAGAGAGAGAGAGAGAGATTTTTTTTTTTTTTTTTTACATTCTATGATTCACATTCAGAGTGAAGAAAACTTGCATTCTCTTTCCCTCTTTTGTAATGTTGTTTGGTTTGTCTGTCTGCCTATCTCTCTGTCTCCTGCCTCTGTCGCTCTCTCTCTCTCTCTCTCTCTCTCTCTGTGTGTGTGTGTGTGTGTGTGTGTGTGTAATTCACTGTTTGTTTGATCTGCTGCAGTCTCTGACGAGACAGCCAGACGTTACCCTACGGAACGAGCTCAGAGCTCATTATTTCCGATCTTGTGATAGGCCTGAGACCAGGCACACACCACACACCGGGATAACAAGGTCACAACTCGTCAAAGGAGACACACCCAAATAACTCCACCCGGCCAGGGAATCGAACCCCGGTCCTCTGGCTTGTGAAGCCAGCGCTCTAACCACTGAGCTACCGGGCCGTGTGTGTGTGTGTGTGTGTGTGTGTGTGTGTGTGTGTGTTTGTTTGTGTGTGTGTGTGTGTGTGTGTGTGTGTGTGTGTGTGTGTGTGTGTGTGTGTGTGTGTGTGTGTGTGTGTGTGTGTGTGTGTGTGTGTGTTTCACTGCTTGATCTGTTGCAGTCTCTGACGTCTCTCTCTCTCTCTCTCTCTCTCTCTCTGTGTGTGTGTGTGTGTGTGTGTGTGTGTGTGTGTGTGTGTGTGTGTGTGTGTGTGTGTGTGTGTGTACTGTATAGCATTTTCAATAGATGTGACATTTAAAATACACATCATCATTATCATAGAAGCAAAACGTTCGCATGAATAACACATGATGCACCAAACAGTGAAGCCGTTGCCGTTTAGTCTCATGCTCCTACAAAACGAACCCAACTTACACCAGCGTTTGACGACGTATAAAATGCATTGCGTACTTACGATAAAACATAAAGGAAATGTATTAGAAAAAGAATAATATCATAAGCATTTTTAATATACAATGCATTGCTGAAATATTAACACTTTATCTTTAGTGTGTGGAAACAGCTTACAATATGCATTACTCAACCACTTCTCGCTACCCTAACACTGCCAGCTCTTCCTTGACAAGCATATCATACCTAAAACAAAACAAAAAAGAGAAAAAATAAAATAGAAAAGACAAAATATATGACGTGCACGGCTCAGGGGAAGTTTATCTGGAAGTTGGGGATTATTTTCCTTCACCAGAAAACAATAAAGCAGAACGGTAAAGTCAGCATCATCCGACTGTGCGTACGCGATAAAAAAAAAAAAAAAAAAAATGAAATAAAACAAAACAAAATAAAATATTACGCTCGTATACACTTCTGGAGCATAAAAAAAAATAAAATCAGTGCAAGAGAATATGTACTTTGATCTATTTAATATATCACGCTTTGTATTTCTTATTCTTGGAAGCACTCGTTTTGTTCAGTTTAAACCTTGAAACTGACGTGAAATTGACAAATAACTAAAGCTCAGAAAACAAAAGGTATCTCTCTCTCTCTCTCTCTCTCTCTCTCTCTCTCTCTCTCTCTCTCTCTCTCTCTCTCTCTCTCTCTGACAGATACAAAACATCTATAAAAATGAAATACTATTAAAAGATGAATCGTGCAGCGTATATTATTGTCTATGAAAGGGTAGACAGCTCCTTCTATTTCCTTTCCCAGTAAATCTCGCACCGTAATCTGTCTTATTTCCAGTATTGCTGTAGGGTAAGAGTTACAGTCACTCGCCGGGATCTATCTTCAGTACTGTTGCGCGAGGAAGAACACAGTAGAAAGAAACAAAGTGCAATCAGGCAGTCAATCTCTCTTCGACATGCCAGAAACCAGCGTTGTTTTTCCACAGCACTTTGATTACTGTTGCAGGATGTGAATCAAGTGAAGGTAAAAGGGAAATTATTGGTGCCTCTTAAACTGTGGCCAGCCAGTTCCTTTCCTTTCCTGGTCCATCTTTCTTAGTCACGATGGCTTTCACTATCTCTAGCAGTAATTCTTGTGATCTCATTTTGTACATATTTTTGGTAAGACACAACCTGATTTAACCACTTCAGTACTACGCCGCGTTTTCATATTCATTCTGGTTATTATTTTGGATATTTTATACAGCTTCAGAAACTGATGTGGGGATCAAAACAGTGAAGATTCTAGCCATTAATCTTTTGATTTAAATAAACTCTTCTTGATTCAAGTAAAATCTTCTAACCATACCCAAATATAATCGTAAAGTGCGTCTCAATACTAAAAGGGTTAAATACCAAATGTAGAATACGAGACAGAAGAATATAGACTAACTTTCATTCGCATTACCTCTCCTCTTATTCTCTCCTGTCAGACACCAGCGCTGGCTCTCTACAAAACTCCCAATAACATCTGAATTACAAGAATGCAGAAATAAGTCAGTGCTGCTGCTTCGTCTAAATAAAATAACACCCAGCTGACCCGTTTCTTCCCTTTCCTTTCCTAATTCATCACGCCGCGTCGTGTATTTACCAAGACTAACTGGTAACTGGCATAGTGTCTTACTCCAGAACAGTTGCATGCTATGAGCGAGGAGAAGGAATACAGAAACCAGTGTTGCCTCGTGAATATAAACGCACATAGTCTTCCCTTTCTCTCTGAGCGTCATGCATTCATCACGACTTTCGCTAACTGGGATATCATCTTCTGTACAGCTCCGAGATATAAAAGCAAGAATACACAAAGAAATCAGACTGCCCTCGTCTAGAAAGAAAAAAAACACTACACGCACTCTTATCCATCCTTTTCTTTGCCAGTTCATCTTCCCCCGTCATGTATTTATCAAGGGTTTCACTCACTGGCATGCTAACTCCCAATATCGTAAATCTGCGCCGCGGTGCTGTAAATTGCGCGCCTTGTCCAGCGGAGGGTCTTTATGGTGCACTTAAAAGAAATTATACTCAGGAGGGTGCCTGGAGTGGGGGGCAGTGTGGATGAATGACGGATGAATGCACCGCCATCACAAGCACCACCAGCTCTTACTCTCTCTCTCACCAACCACCAGCGAGGACTGACTGTTGCTTACTTTGAGTGGCAATAACTTGTGAATGCAACTTCGATATGTGAGTACAGCAGTCTCAACATTTCCAAATTCCGCAGCGAAAGTTAGAACGACCAGATATTAAATACAAACACACATAAAGAAACTCCCTCCCTCGCATACATACATACAGGAAGAGTCAAGCGTCAAGAAGGAAGGAAGGCAGGCGTGTGGGAGGGGTGGATGGAGGAGGGAAGTGAGATGGAGGGGCAAAAACCAAGTGCCTAGAGTGATTTATTTCTTGACTCTCTCAGTGAGGTACATTTCCACTCTTTGGCGACGTTTCAATTCCTGAGAGAGAGAGAGAGAGAGAGAGAGAGAGAGAGAGAGAGAGAGAGAGAGAGAGAGAGAGAGAGAGAGAGAGAGAGAGAGAGAGAGAGAGAGTTATCTGAATATACAAGACAAAATTTTCTCGTCGTAAACATAATTAATAGTACTTCCTCTGAGTGTGTGTGTGTGTGTGTGTGTGTGTGTGTGTGTGTGTGTGTGTGTGTGTGTTTACCCACCTACATTATAATCACATTTCGCAAACTTAAGAAATCATAATAGCCTTTTTTTATCATCTCCATTTGCATTACTCGATATATTCAATTCCTCCCTTTAATACCTATAAGGGGGTTTCAATTTCATCTTTTCTTTAATTTAGATTTATAACATATTTTTAGAGAAGTTAGATTTTTTTTTGTATGTCAGCTAAATTGTATCCATTGTCTGTTTCGTCGTCTTCCTGTGACCCCTCCACCCTCAAGGTCCGTATTCTGAAACACTTCCCCGCCGCTCCTCCACTATTCTCAAAGGGCTCTAGTTAAAATGACACTTTTTTTTAAGGATGTTTTGTAACTCTAGTGACATGTTAACTACTTTTCTGTATTATCAACAGAAAAAATACTCTTGAGAACTCGGCTAATAGTCTCTGTAGTCTTTGAAAACAGTCTTGGTGACAGAGAGAGCGTATCTGAATAACTCTCTCTCTCTCTCTCTCTCTCTCTCTGGCCATCAGCATATTATGAGGTATCGATCGCACACCCACTCGCTTCCTCTCACTCTCATCCTCTCCTCCCCGCCTATTCCTCCCCTCCCCTCACTTAACAGCACCAAGTTCACCCACAACTGTTCCATCCTGGTCACCCTCTATATGTCTTCCCGCCTCACTCCTATATAGAAGACTTACACCAGATATATCAGCTTTCCTATCTCCTTCAGAAGGCCATTTTTCACTCGTTTCACATCCATTTTTCGCCTTTCCTCACTCTATCCATCGTGCGAGCTAAGGATTTCTGGTTTGGCTGGCTGGTTGGCTGGCTGGCTGGCTGGCTGGCTGGCTGATTGGGGAAATGTGTGTGTGTGTGTGTGTGTGTGTGTGTGTGTGTGTGTGTGTGTGTGTGTGTGTGTGTGTGTGTGTGTGTGTGTGTGTGTGTGTGTGTGTGTGTTTGTGTGTTTTCGGTGATTATTTTTTTTTTTTACTTCATTGCACAATTGGTAACAGTTTTAATGTCTTTTATTTAAGCCTTGTTTGTTCTCTCTTCTCTCCTTTATTTTTTTCCGTACCATATGTCCTTACCGGTTGTTTTTCCTTATTCAGAGAAGAGAAAATGTTTCCTGCCGACTGGTTTCCTAACAAGGTAGGTAAAATCTCTTTTCCTACCGCGTCCCGAGGATATAGGAAGAAGAGAGCATCATTTCAATTAATTGTTTTAAAAGGAGCTTTGCAAAATGTCTCCCTCGTCCCTCACTGCAAGCTTTGTGTTTTTTGCCGTATCGCTTTCATTGCCTCTGTGCTCCGTGTGAGGTTTTATGCGGCGGTGAGAACAAACGTTATATGTTGAGTCATCCTGTAGATAGCGTCATTCACTTAGAGAGAGAGAGAGAGAGAGAGAGAGAGAGAGAGAGAGAGAGAGAGAGAGAGAGAGAGAGAGAGAGAGAGAGAGAGAGAGAGAGAGAGAGAGAGAGAGAGAGAGAGAGAGAGAGAGAGAGAGAGAGAGAGAGAGAGAGAGAGAATGAGTTTCTTGTAGTAAATATAATCAGAGAGAGAGAGAGAGAGAGAGAGAGAGAGAGAGAGAGAGAGAGAGAGAGAGAGAGAGAGAGAGAGAGAGAGAGAGAGAGAGAGAGAGAGAGAGAGAGAGAGAGAGAGAGAGAGAGAGAGAGAGAGAGAGAGAGAGAGAGAGAGAGAGAGAGAGAGAGAGAGAGAGAGAGAGAGAGAGAGAGAGAGAGAGAGAGAGAGAGAGAGAGAGAGAGAGAGAGAGAGAGAGAGAGAGAGAGAGAGAGAGAGAGAGCATCTGCCCCACGCCTCCACGGGATGGTCCGAAAAAGATATTTAGGATTCCATTATTGACAATTTAGTGTGTACTTCATTATTTATTGGGCGTATTTTAAAATGGTGAAATGCACTGCCTTCACTGCTGCTTTACTGCGGGAAAAACGAGGCTTGTGTATTGAAAGTATTAAAATTTACTTATTCATACCCAAACGAGTGGCGGAGAAGGTTCATAAAAAGTGTGTTTGCGTGTGTGTGAGTGCGCGTGCGTGTGTGTGCGTGTACTGACAAGAATACAATACACGCACCAAAATACACGCTAATTTTGCGACGGCATTTAAACGAAAACAAACACAACAGGTATGTACCATTACGCTCATGTGAGAACGTCGCAAATCCGGCCGTTTTTCCATGGCGTAAAAAAGGGGACGTGGAAGAGGAGGAGGAGAGGGAAGAGGAGTAGGAGGTGGCCCCAGACCATCCAGCGCGCCCCCTTGGCTGACGGTGACAGCTCCAATTTAACCGTTCCCTCTTTTCCCCGGAGCAACGACTTCCCAGCGGCGGTGACGGGCTGCTGCTAAAAGAGAGCATGGCGTGGCTCCAATCCAATCTTGTCCCTCGAGTCCTCCCAGCTTAAGCACTTCACTGCCACAATGGTTTATTTCTCGCCCCCAAATTAATACAATAGTCTGTCTACTCTAAAATGGCTCCTGGATTTAAAACCTTATTGATAACGTAGTAGATTATTGATAACATAATGGATTTGATGTGAATAATACTTGTTTTCTGTTGGTCAATGCACTTATTACAAGGATAGTTCACGGTTTTCCTAAAGATCTGCATTTCCTGGGACATCATTTGAACTGAGATCCAGGAGCCACTTTTGAGTAGACAGACTATAGGATGGTGTTTGGGTAATTATTGGTAACTTTGATCGTGGATAGATACCAGTTTACGTTTCCTCTCACAAAAAGGATGTCCGCTTCACAGTTTTAAGCTTGAATTGCATTCCTCGTCTAACTTTCATGATACGAGTGAATGCACTTTAATAATCTCACGGATCAGTGTCTATAAATATTATACGAGTAGTCATTTTGTCCACGATACAAAAGGACAATAAAGGAACGGCATGATTCTAAATAGCTACTCTATTAAAATGAGCAAAATGTGTGTGTGTGTGTGTGTGTGTGTGTGTGTGTGTGTGTGTGTGTGTGTGTGTGTGTGTGTAGGTAGGTAAGTAGGTATCCACATGAGACTCTTGCCATTAATGTAACAATTAATGTAAAAATAATGTAAAAATAAGGAGGGAAGAGGATCAATAAAACCGCCTCCTCACTTGTAGATGAGCGGGTTTAAGGTCGTGGAATACCTCATGCCAAACAGGTTCTGGCGGCCCTGTGCATCAGGTCAGCGCTGAGATGAAAAGAAATATGCAAAGGCGCTTCCAAACAACTCACCTTATTGAAGTAAACAGGAAATTGGATTTTCTAAAGAATTTTCAGAAAAGCGAAGTGTAACAGATTTTATGACAAACCTTGTAATGTGGTAGTGTCAACAAGATGTATGGCTCGATCTTCCTCAAAAGAAACGATGGAAAACCAAGAAAATTAGGTACAGTTTATTCCTCTCAAGTGTCTATACTCTATAGTATATCCGGTGTGTGTGTGTGTGTGTGTGTGTGTGTGTGTGTGTGTGTGTGTGTGTGTGTGTGTGTGTGTGTGTGTGTGTGTGTGTGTAATTCGTAATTCACCTCCTCGGTCGGCTGCTGGTCACCCAGCCAGTCTTCCTCATTACGGAGCAAGATCAGAGCTCATAGACCGATCTTCGGGTAGGACTGAGACTTTGTGTGTGTGCGTGCTCGCAAGCTCGCGTGCGTCATATCATTAAAAAAAAAAAAAGATAATTACAACAATAATAACAATAACAATAACAATAATAACAATAATGTTAATGTTAATAATGATCATGATTATAATAATAATAATAATAATAATAATAATAATAATAATAATGATAATAATAATAATAATAATAATAATAATAATAATAATAATAATAATAATAGTAATAATAATAGTAATAATAATACTAATGATAATAATTATAATAATCATCATAATAATAATAATAATAATAATAATAATAATAATAATAATAATAAATAATGATAATGATAATTATTATCATCATAATCATCAATGCTGTTTTTATTATGAATATTTTCAGTGATAAAATGAATTTTTGCGCATTGAATAAAAATGACTGGAAATTATAATTCAGAACGGATATTACAAGCCCGGCTTCCACTCAAGAGCTTGTATATACTAATCACTATACATATATATATATATATATATATATATATATATATATATATATATATATATATATATATATATATATATATATATATATATATATATATATATATATATATATATATATATATCGATTTTATACCGTTAAAACTCTCTCTCTCTCGCCTCTAATCAAGCCAACAGGGAGGCAGATGTGGTAAACATTGATCAAAAGGGTCCTGCAACTTTCCTGTGGAACCAACACTGAAACATTTAGAAATAACTGGTGTCCTTATACGTTAAGTTTATGACATGTTTTATTGAAAGATCATCACATTTTCATAAATTAGAGCAACAAATTTCCCGCAACGGAACAAGAGATGAGAATTCAATTACACAAAAAGATCAACACATACATATTTTTTCCACTAAATGAAAAGTTGATCTTGTCAGTGTGGAACTATCTCCATGAAAAACACATAACACAATACAATTTTTTTGAAAGGAAGGAGCAAACAGAAATGAAGCGAAACAAAAAGTGATAAAAAAAAAAAAAGAATGGTTGGATGAACTGTAATGTCAGTAGTCGTTTGATTTTATGGAAGTTACGTGTACACAGGAGGAAACTTCACCATCGTGCAGAATACAAATATTTCATCCTTTTCTGAAATATTACACCATAACTTTACAATTGAGATTTTTAACCACCATAACATTTGAAACATTTGCAATGAATATACTTTCATTGCCTCAAAAAACATGTTATTTCAATTTTCCTAGAATCTTTTAACTAGAAAATACGTTTACATTGTCAGTGAACAGTAAACATGAGGAAATGTGCACGTATCACCACTGCACAGCTGTAAAGACCTTCTCGTCACTAGCACTGTGCATTAATATCACTATCAACTCCTGACAGAATTTATTATGATAATCTTCTACATCAAACGGCTTTATCATATTTTCTAATTATTTCTTTCTATATACATTTCTTTATAAAAGTGACGATGTGTATGTATGCATCTTTTTTTTTTATTTGAATGCATATGAGTGTTCATGTAAGTCTTTCCAGTATTTTGCCTATTCTAATGCAAGTTACGTTGCTGAAATAATGACAATAAGTTACTCTATAGAAGTGAAGCAATATTTCTAGACATATTAATATCATTGTTGTTATTGTTGTTGTTACTGTTGTTGTTCATTAAGCTTACCGAACAGGTTGTAAGAATTTGTTACTTTTTGTATATTTCTAAACATAATTGCTAGAATGATTGAAACACGTTAGCTATGACGAGAATAGATGAGACGAGTCTGGCGCTGGTGCGGTGATGTTAAAAACAACAAATATACAAAGAAAGATACGGGAGGAAAACTGTTCACCACACACAAACACTAGTACAACTCTCTCTCTCTCTCTCTCTCTCTCTCTCTCTCTCTCTCTCTCTATCACACCTGAATATTTTTTGGGGGGCAAGCGTTAATGTGAGCGCCAAAAAGCAGGTGTAACTAGTGGGCAGCCATTACCCTTCGTCAGCCGCCATGCACACTACGCACGCTGAAACCCTGCGTATAAACACCGCACATTTTATTTTTAGATCCTCCCTGCACGGTCTGTCCACCTCCCCCTGACCCCTCACCCTCCCAGACTCACACGGTAAAGAGAGGGGGGAGACGGGAAGGACACTGAGGGGGGAGTAGGCCACAGTATTTACGGGTGGGTAACCTTATTAGTCTGGTGCAGTGCGTTGGTGGGTGTATGGTAATGTCCTGCTCGCTTGCATCCCCAGCTCGGCCCTTGTCACCTCTCGCCGGGCGTGGACAGAGGTGGCAGTGGTCATGTTAGTGGTTATAGTAGTTGTGTTAGGTGGAGTAGTAGTGGCGGCTGTGGTGGTGTAATCGGTAATGTGTGGTGGTGTTGGTTGTAAAGGGATAGTGGTGTTTGATGCTATGAGGTCTTGTTTGCTTGTCGTGTACGTTGTTGGAGCCAAGCATGACGGCTGTGGTGGTGCAGGAAGCAGGAAAATAGTTATCTCTTCAAATAACACACACACACACACACACACACACACACACACACACACACACACACACACACACACACACACACACACACACACTAGTTAAAAGGTTGAGAATCGCCCACACTAAGACTGCAAAGTGATGAACAAGCACCTATTATCGTATTTGGGAACAGGACATTTGGGGAAAAGACGGGAGAGAGGGCTCGGTACAAGGTTAGGCTCAGAGACGTCAATCGAACAGCTCCTTGTTTTCTTAACCCTATCAATAAAGGAACACATTCTTTGCTATATGATTAGACCATTTTATTGACATTACGAAGGGTCTATGGAGGTCAGAAGATTAATGGCCAGTCTTTACTATTTCAATCCCCCATAAAAGTTACTGAAGCTGTATAAAATCACCACACAGTAAACAGAATGAATATGAAAACGCGTCATGGTACTGAAGGAGTTCAACGCTTCGCTCTCGTCTCAGGACTATCATCAGAGGCGGCAGGAAGGAGATTAGTTCTTTAGAGAGTATTTTACCGACGATGGTGCGGATTCCTTGTCCATCTATCATAAAATAATCAATAACTTTCATAAGAACCTATTAATATAACAAACAGGACAATAAAATGTTAAGGAATAAGATCTATAGATGATTAATAACGTCTCTCTCTCTCTCTCTCTCTCTCTCTCTCTCTCTCTCTCTCTCTCTCTCTCTCTCTCTCTGTGTGTGTGTGTGTGTGTGTGTGTGTGTGTGTGTGTGTGTGTGTGTGTGTGTGTGTGTGTGTGTGTGTGTGTGTGTGTAATAATAATAATAATATACGGTTTATTAATTTGGCAGTGCAACAAAAAATTTACACTGAAAATGTACAGGTGGGGACATTAAAACAATGAAATGCTTAACCTAGCTATGAATCTAACTTAACCAAGAATTCACTTATTGATTTATTTATTTATTTATGGCTCGCACCATAGTGTGTGTGTGTGTGTGTGTGTGTGTGTGTGTGTGTGTGTGTGTGTGTGTGTGTGTGTGTGTGTGTGTGTGTGTGTGTGTGTGTGTGTGTGTGTGTGTGTGAGGCTAATAGCTGGCGATCAGGTGTGTGTGGCTGGGTGTGTGTGAGACTAATAGCTGGGGATCAGGAATCAAACGCGACACCCCTAATACGTACTGCGGCGAACTATTGTAACGCCTGGACACTCACGTCAAGGGTCATAAGATCATCCCCGAAGAATAACATACCACTCAATACCACGACAAAGCAGTAAGACACCCCCCAACCCCCAAGCAGTACCAGCAACCCCGCACCGCACACCTCCAAGACAGACCGCCTCCCTGCACCCTTGACCGCCTCTGATGAATAATACATTGGTCAAGAACAGATTTTCTTTGTCCCTTGGTTTGATTAATGTCTTCACGCCACTGTTTCGATCGCCTCCCACTCGTCCTCGTCCAGACATCTATAGCGAGCTGGTGCACTGTGAATGAACAAAACGTATTATTCTTTTTCTTGATGTGATTTTTTTTAAACTTTTGTGGTTCTCTCTCTCTCTCTCTCTCTCTCTCTCTCTCTCTCTGTTTTAGTTTATATTTTTATGTAGCCATATGTGATAACTAAAGAAGACATGCATCTGGAACCATTGTAATTCATGTCTTTATTGTGGATGGATAATAATAAACCTGAATCTGAATCTCTCTCTCTCTCTCTCTCTCTCTCTCTCTCTCTCTCTCTCTCTCTCTCTCTCTCTCTCTCTCTCTCTCTCTCTCTGTTTTCTATCCTTCGCCATTATTCCTCTTTTGCTTTCCTCTTCCTTCCTTCTACCGTCTCGTCCTTCCCTTCCTTCGCCGCCTCTCTCCCGCTCCTTTGCACGTAATTAAAGTCAATATTATCTTCAATATATGCAAAGCGCCGCACTGCATCCCTGGTCTGCGGCGAGGCGAGAATCTAGATACCACAGCCGCTGCAGACTCGGATAGCGGCAAGGATGAGCATCTTACATAGACCTTACAACCAGAGAGACAGTGCGCTTACCTACATGACTGCACTTTCAAGGCCTGAGATTGCTGAAGTGAGTGTTCTGATAATATGAAGCCCAGATGAAGAGGATAATGAGGAGTTTTAGTGAGGAAACTCCCACGTGAAGCAATGAGGTTAAGAAAATAATGTGATTTCTGAATTGGAGGAGGAATAAAGATGTGTGAGGTAGTAATATCGGTAGAGGTGAGGATTATAACAATGAGTGATGTAAGGATAACTGTGGGAGCTGGTTAGTTCTGGAAATGGGGAGTTGGTTAATTTTGGGGAGGAGATTAATAAAAGTATGAACGAGCATTCTTATGATACCAATAATCCTGAGTCAATTGTGGTAGTAGTAGTAGTAGTAGTAGTAGTAGTAGTAGTAGTAGTAGTAGTAGTAGTAGTAGTAGTAACATCAACAAAATAAATGAATAAGTGAATAAATAAGTAAATAAATAATAATAAAGATTCACGTACTATTTAATAAGGCCAGTAATAACCACCACCTTATCATTAACACTGTCCTTATTTACGAGCCACCTTTTGTACATTTGCCTGGCACTACGGTGCAATAAATCAATCAAATCAATTCAAATCAACACACACACACACACACACACACACACACACACACACACACACACACACACACACACACACACACACACAAGGAAGCATCGAAAAGAAATTATTCACGCTGACTAGAAGCATTCCAATTACTGCAATTAGAGGAATACTATAATTATCAATCACCTCCCTCATTTGCCAGTCAGGTTATTATTAAGGTGCTGGAATGATTGCTCCTGAAGCGACTGACTGCCTTACTGACTGACTGACTGACTGACTGCCTGACTGCCTGACTGACTGACTAACTGACTGACTGCTTGACTGCTCTTTATATCAGCAGGTGTAATGAGCAAAGGACAGACATACACACAGACGCCTTTCCCACACAAACATACACATGCAAATAAAAACACACGCACACGAGTTTATTTCTGGATCTAATACTGCTCACTTAGCAGCAATTGTAGTAGTAGTAGTAGTAGTAGTAGTAGTAGTAGTAGTAGTAGTAGTAGTAGTAGTAGTAGTAGTAGTAGTAGTAGTAGTAGTAGTAGTAGTAGTAGTAGTAGTAGTAGTAGTAGCAGCAGTAGTAGTTGTTGTAATAGTGGTAACAGTAGCAGTAGCATTAGTAGTAGAAATTGTACAGTAGTAGTAGTAGTAGTAGTAGTAGTAGTAGTAGTAGTAGTAGTAGTAGTAGTAGTAGTAGTAGTAGTAGTAGTAGTAGCAGCAGTTTAACGAGTAATGTAATGAATAGTGTTATTTGTGTACTAAACCTTCTGCAAGTATAGAGCAATGTGCAGACACCGCCTTCAATGGACCACCGTTGTCTTTGGTGTCTTGATGTAATAAGACTTGTATCGCATTTGTGGAAACCGCTTACAGGAGATTGTTACTGTGATGAGAGAGAGAGAGAGAGAGAGAGAGAGAGAGAGAGAGAGAGAGAGAGAGAGAGAGAGAGAGAGAGAGAGAGAGAGAGAGAGAGAGAGAGAGAGAGAGAGAGAGAGAGAGAGAGAGAGAGAGAGAGAGAGAGAGAGAGAGAGAGAGAGAGACTGTTATATGTACAAGGATAAATGTATAAATAAGTACTAAACTCATTTACTAAAGAGATAAGTGTTTTCCTAAGGCGATATAAACAACCAGGTAAACATACAGACAGGTACGCACGCAACCTGACGCAACCTCCAGCAAGACGCAAGGAGGAAAACAAGTCGACGCGGACAAAGAACACGAGATTACCGACATTGACAATCCTCTGTTTCCGCGCAATGGGGAGTCTCCTCAGAGAAGCACCACCACTCTCCTGGTTTAATACGGAGGACATTGGATTTCTCTGCGCTTCCTTATGCCATTTTATCTCCTTACGTCTATTTGCACTTAAGTATATATTGTGGAGCTCCGAAGACACCGAAATCCTTAAAGTAAATACGAGTTGTGAAAATTTAAGAGAGTGTGGCAGGGCGGGCAGGTCTTGGCGGGTTTCTTGGTCTCTCGCTTCTAGAAATGGCGGACAAAATTCCTCTCCATAGCAGTGCAAGCAATCCATCGGGGAAAGAGACGGTAGTATTCAGTCTAACGGATATCGCTCCCTGGAGTTTGGACACTTCGAAAAGTGGTTTTAAACTCGAGGGAGCAGCAGAGGTCGAGCTAAAGTTCCTCGCACCAGGGTGAGAGAGGAAGAGTGAGGTAGGGGCCGGAGAAAAGAAGTGTGCGTGGGAGGAAAGGTTGAAAAAGAGTAATGTAACAAGAAAGAAAATCAGAACTTAACCTAATTAAGCCTAACCTTCTCTAACATATCACGTATCCACACCAGGCGGAAACAAGACACTCACACTGATAAATAAAGATGCGAGCTTGAGAACATACACTTGGTAACACGGTAAAGTGCTTCCTTCCCTCCCTTCCCTCATAAACCTCTTGGTGGCAACGTTCACAATTTTTTCTTCCCTGCGCCTCCTCTAATCTTCAGGCCACCGCTTCCTTCCTGCAACCACAAGCAGGGAGTGTCTGGGGCGGGCGCCGACGAACGAGGCAACATCTCAGTGTTGTACAAACACTGCAGCGGCGTCGGCAATCGTGGCATGTATCCAACACCGCTTCGTTTGCTACACACCAATTTAGAGGGGGAAAGTTTGCCGCAAACGAGCGGTTGGAGGGCCCGAGGGGAAGATCTGCTGGATGCGATGCTTTCCCGCGAGCGACCTACGAGCTGAAGGGACAAGACAGTGGCGCCACCAGGTAAACAACGAGGCGGGGAGACCAGGAGGAGTACAGGGGAGGAGGAAAGGGAGAGACAATGCTGAGACGATGGAACACGCATACAAAGAGCCCTTCCAGGAGTTCCATACATGAGACGGAGGGAAAGAGGATATTATTAAACGATCCCATTCTGTTCTGTCGTGTAGTAGAGCGTCGCACTCACACTGAAATTCGTTTGGATGATTAAACTTTTTTTGGGGTTGATCTATCGGGTGAGGTGTTCGTGGGAGATTTTACTGTAGAGAACTAGTGATCTGTACCTTATTCATTATGTCCTACGCTACTTAATTACGCGGATTCTAAGACATGTGTGACATTAATATGTTTACGACTGACAGAGAGAGAGAGAGAGAGAGAGAGAGAGAGAGAGAGAGAGAGAGAGAGAGAGAGAGAGAGAGAGAGAGAGAGAGAGAGAGAGAGAGAAAGTAAACCAACAAAATGAAAACACATAAATAAATTCACAGTGCACAATATTTTCCAAAGCACACACACAGACACACACACACACACACACACACACACACACACACACACACACACACACACACACACACACACACACATAAAAAAATTGGATGCAACGTATTCATGTCCCCCTTTTGGAAGATTTTCATTCATTTCCGCAGGACTGATTTTATAGAAAGATTTCGAACAACCTTTTTCAAATCATTCCTCTCTGGAGTGTGCGTTGAGGAAGGGGCGTGGGGGGGTGAGGGAGTGAAGGGATGGATGTGGGAGGGAAGGAGACTGAAGGGGCGGACAGGGATGGGCAGTGAAGGTGGGAAGGGCGAGAGATGAGGTTAAAACTACATGGTGCATATTCCAAGTAGTAAGCGGGGTCAAGTAAAGTGTGTGTGTGTGTGTGTGTGTGTGTGTGTGTGTGTGTGTGTGTGTGTGTGTGTGTGTGTGTGTGTGTGTGTGTGTGTGTGTGTGTGTGTGTGTGTGTGTGTGTGTGGTGAGTGAGTGAGTGAGTGAGTGAGTGAGTGAGTGAGTGAGTGAGTGAGTGAGTGACTGACTGACTGACTGACTGACTGACTGACTGACTGACTGACTGAGAGAGAGAGAGAGAGAGAGAGAGAGAGAGAGAGAGAGAGAGAGAGAGAGAGAGAGAGAGAGAGAGAGAGAGAGAGAGAGAGAGCAAGCATGACAACTCACCACGTACGATAGTTTCCTGTTATTTCATCTTCGGTACGTCGGAAACATTTTAAACACGCCCTAATGAGAACACTGTCCGGTTTCTCTTCATCTACAGCGGACCCAATTACGTTTTCTAATAATACCTTTAATTAAATTTTCATGAATCACGATTTTTTCCTTCTATTCATCAGCATTAAATTATTCCTCTTTTTCATTAGCACACTTTTTTTTTCTCTATATTACTTTGAATAATGCCACTACACGAGAAAAAAAAAAGTATAATTTAGTACTGTGAGATTACAAATATCTTTCATTAACAAAAATCGTGTGAAGAACAACACTGAAGAACACAAGAGAAACTACAACATTCTAAGGCAAGAAATATAATAGTAAAAACAGCAGTATCTGTGGTGGATGAGGCGGAGTTAACAGTCTAAGTAGATGAATCTTTCACCTAACGAGCCACCTCAGATCCCGCCGAGATGAGATAATGAAGCTCGCAGGGAGGTGTACAGAATATTGCTTCTTCTTTCCTTAATTAGCGGTCAGGGAGAAACTTGAACACCACATCACCTCGGTCACGCATTCCACAGGTGCAGCAAAAAGATACCCACGAAAATGGAGAGAGAGAGAGAGAGAGAGAGAGAGAGAGAGAGAGAGAGAGAGAGAGAGAGAGAGAGAGAGAGAGAGTTTGTCATCAATGGATACTCACATGACGCCAGGTGATACTCTCTGGAATGACACGTACCTGTGAGGACAAAGAAAAAAATGTGTTATGAATATCTGATGTGAAGCCTAACAGAGAGAGAGAGAGAGAGAGAGAGAGAGAGAGAGAGAGAGAGAGAGAGAGAGAGAGAGAGAGAGAGAGAGAGAGAGAGAGAGAGAGAGAGAGAGAGAGAGAGAGAGAGAGAGAGAGAGAGTCGGCATACAAAGGACAATATTCTTTTCCAGCTTTGGGGCAAACTTTCATCAGGTAATGACTCATGATACTTGCTGTACTTTATAAACGTGATTGTACCTGCGAATCTTTTCACTGAGACTACAATGGACCTACTACATGACATAGCCTGTAGATATGTTGATTTCGTATTCTCACCATTCTCAGATCAAATAATAGCAACTCTCTCTCTCTCTCTCTCTCTCTCTCTCTCTCTCTCTCTCTCAGAATAGTGTTTCCCCTTCATTTCCTTAAAACACTGGCAAGGTTTAATCACTCAGTCATAGAAGTTGATTGGTTGCACACCGGGACAGCCGTGCAGGTCCGTCCGTCACACAGGAACAAGGATTCCCTGGACGGAGAGTAATGCAGAGGAAGGGACTCCTTGCTTCCCTCTCTCTCTCTCTCTCTCTCTCTCTCTCTCTCTCTCTCTTCCTCAGCCAGACTCTTGCCCGCCCCGGGGCTCGTCTGTCTTCTTGGCCGAGATTAATCGTCCCCGAGATATCTTCCTGCAGGATGAATTCCCCTCATGTTTTATTGAAAGTGCCATTAGGAATTCTCGGGACGTGACACGGAACCTCCACGTCCGGGCGGGATTAGTTTTGACGTCCACCACATCATTCAGAGGACAAAAATTAACGTTTCTAAAAGTGCGCGCTCCCGTACCGCTGGAGAAAAGAAAGGAAGCTCGTTTAGCTGTCCAGGATCGTAAAGTATAATGCACCACCGCTCCAGTAAAGCAAGAAAGAAACAAAACTAGAACTGTTAACATCCACTTCAAAAAGTTCCATGATGAGGCTTGAAACTTTAATGGTGATGGTGAGGGGTCTTACTGCACTGCCTGGACCAGAGGAAGGAGGAAGAGGAGGAGGAGGAGAGGAGGAGGAGGAGGAGGAGGAGGAGGGAGGAGGAGGAGGAGGAGGAGGAGGAGGAGGACTTGAAAATAAGGCAGAAGAGAAAGATATGGAAGAAGACTCAAGATGGTAAAGAGGTAGATGAAGAATGATGATGATGAGTAAAAATAAAATATCAACTTTCTTTCATAAACAGTAAGAAACAGATTTAACACAATCGAAATATCATTCAGTAAAAAATAATATATTTACATCTATAATATTTAAACAACTGAGTTAAGAGAATAGATAATATTAAATAACCTTTGGCAATAAATTCAGAAAGAACCTCGTAAGGACAACAGATCCACTGCTATTCGCTTCATGTCTTCCCTTTGTTTACAGCAGGGCGCACTATATAATAAATATCCAACATTTAGTATTGTGGGGTGAATGCAGGCGCCGTCCATCCATTGCCTTCAGACACGCCGAATCATAAAACTGTCTGTGGCGGCAGATAGTTATGAGACCTGAGTGCAGCGTCTCCTGCAATATGTGAAGGAAGCCACTGGTGCTGTCTGGACTGTCAATGTTAGAAACACACGCGAAAGGATTTTATATTTTTTCTTTATATTTCTGCCCTAAAAATTGAAAGAAGGGTCAACCTTATGAAAAAAAATGTACTAAGTATAGTATTGTTTTTACCACTTGTCAGCGATATACCGATGTGTGTACTTGTATCATTCAGACCGCAAGCCAGTTTTAGAAAAGTTGTTTAATAGTATAAGTCTCTTAATAATTACTATTCATATTAGAAATTCCGCTTTTGTATTTTGTATTAGTGTTTTTCTTCGAGTCTCATCTTCTTTTTCTCGTAATAGTAATGTGGATAACTCAAGTAGGAGTATGTCACTGTACACCATATCATTATAACCTAAAAAAAAAAGAAACAATAACTGTGGCAAACACTGACACTCACACACGCCACACTACACTACTATCAAATTCATGGCCTTGTCACAACGGCACACCTGTTCGTGATTTACGTACACCACGGTGCGATGTCCATTCCTATTAGCCGTGACATCTCTAATAGGTCAATAACTACCGCACTCAATAGTTATGATGTATACCTCGCCTCAGATCACTACTTCCCACTACCTACACTCTTCAGATTAAACCACAACCCCTACAAACCTGATCATCTATATCTCGACTAAATTCCTCCCTGTATTATTTTCTTTTCTGGGTTAAAGCGTCTGTATTTCTCAGTTTTACCCTCTCTCTCTCTCTCTCTCTCTCTCTCTCTCTCTCTCTCTCTCTCTCTCTCTCTCTCTCTCTCTCTCTCTCTCTCTCTCTCTCTCTTTCCTCATCTCTTCTTAAGGAGCACCATTATCATATTCCTACGTGATATCTATACATTACAGTAAAATCCCCCTGAACAGTCTCTCTCTCTGCACCTACCCTTTCTTTTTTATTTGTCCCAGCTCTCCATCACATGCTCATTTTCTATCTTCTGCTCTGGTCCTCGTCAAACATGTATCGCAGAGACTTTATCCACTATAATGGTCTCTTTCATATCTCCTGCGCAGCCCCTTCCTCTTGCGCACCTTTCACCTCTAGTCTCGCACAATAAGGTTCGCAGAAAACACAGCCACATATAAGCCTGCGTAGGGTAAGTTTTGTGTCCTTTTGTGTTGTGTTCTGAGCTTGTCTATCTGCCAGTGGTGTGCTGTTCTAGATAAAGTCTGATTGTTTGCACCTATTTTTCTCACCTTCTTCTCCTTATGTTGTGTTTATTAATGGCTTGAAACGTTTATATATGTCTGTCTGTTCGCCTGTCTGTCTTTATAAATGATTCTTCGCACACACACACACACACACACACACACACACACACACACACACACAAAGTCACAGGCCACGTCCCTAGTTTCCCTGCATGTGGTCAAGGGGAGTGAAAGGGTCTAAGGAAAGGGGCTGGATATCCCTCACCGCAGACACGTTCTATTTTATCACACGAGGAAAAAGAGGAACTTTATACAACTATTTTTTTGGTGAGTGTGTGGTTTCCTTTTGTTTTCTTTTATTTTTCTAGCTTTTTGGCGCGTACGGAACAAAGACAGTGGCGCAGAGAGAGAGAGAGAGAGAGAGAGAGAGAGAGAGAGAGAGAGAGAGAGAGAGAGAGAGAGAGAGAGAGAGAGAGAGAGAGAATTATATAGACAGACGGACGAAAATGAAACTTCTTACACTAAAAAATGCATTGAGTAAGTGACTGACTGACTGATTCACTGACTGACTTGTACACACATTGACAAACAGACAAACAAACGGACAGTAATTAGACAGGCAGGTAAGACAGACAAACAAGTATATAAATAAAAAACCAAGCAATTTTAGTATGTAACAGCGACATACATACTTCAAAGACGGACATAACATTCATTAACAATACATTTAGACAGAAAAAGAACAAATAAAACCAAAAAAAAGGACAGACACAAAACACATCGACACAGAACAAAGACATACATAATACATTAGCAGATTAATCTATGCTGAAAAAAATAATAAAAAAATAATTACCTTTTTACTACTGGGACACATTTTTACCTTGAAATTTGTATATGATTAGACTATTTTATTGACATTAGGAGGGTCTATGGAGGTCAGAAGATTAATGGCCAGAGTCTTCATTATTTTAATCTCTAAATGAGATTCTGAAGCTGTATAAAATCACCAAATAGTAAACAGAGTGAATATGGAAACGCGTCATGGTACTGAAGGGTTAAAACTTTCACATGTAAAAGCAAATAACTAACTGGTTGTTCTCTGCTAAGGGTGGAGGTGAGTGGGAGCGAGTGGGAACCATTGCGTTGCTTCATACATTTTTTTTTCAACACAAATAATATTGTGTGCTAATAGACGTGTTTGATTTTTCACCTAATCTCATCAGAAAATTGACAATTACAAAGGCTCGTTTCTAATTAGTATTAATATTCTATTCGAAATACGCTGAAGCAAAAATGTAGTGCGTGCATATGAATTCTGGGAAGTGAAGCAATAAAAATAAAATTGTTTCGTGTTTCAAAATGGAGCTAAATTTTTTTTTCCATTTGCGGTGTATGTCTGTGTTTTTAAAGAACGAAACAAAAAATGAAAGAAAAGAGAGAAAGGGAGGGAGAAAGAAAAAGAAAAAACGAAAAAAACGAAAGGAAAAACTAAAATAAAAAAAATAAGGAAACCAGATCCTCATGCAAACACAGGCGGAGGAACAAGATTTGCAGAATCGTACTTACTAAATACAAAACTAGCCATTTACTCCGACCTGTGTATACCAGCGACGCAGTGTGGTTGTAGCAAGAAAACAATCAATGCAACATACAACACCTATTAATTAATCTCTACACTTACTAAGATGACATTTTTCAAACCCAAAGGAATTAACAGAACAAAGAGTGTCACCTGAGCAAATAACAGTTTTGGTAGGAGTAGAGTAAATTTAAGTGAAGGTTTAGAATGAGACGGAGAGTAGACAAATGAATGAGTAAAAGCTTAAGTCAATGGAAGTGTTACCATGTTGGCGTGTCTCCATATAGTGTAGAAGTTCACCGTGACAGATTCAGTGAAAGAGGCAAGTCAAGGGAACATGGTATCTGGTTATGCTACATCCTTCACCTTTCATGCTTCTTTTCAATTAGGGCTTGAGAGAGATTCCATTTGCAAAGCTATCGAACTCGTTTGGAAATAAGCACCTTAAAGAAAAATTGATGGGAAATCTGTTTTACTTTGACACGTGACGGATTAATCTCTGGAGGTGGTTGGCGGGAGTTGCTTCATTCAGCGGGGGAAGAAAATAAAAAGTTTTCCATCAATTAACACCACTGATATCAATCATAATTATCGATTGTTTACGAATTAATTATACCGACAATGCGGAATTGTATATGTGAGGAAATTGTTCGGATGTGTTACAGCGAGCACATGGGTAGCTGCGTCGTGCGTGGCTCACTTGCACAGAGGGTGGTTGGAAGGACACGGCAAAGCGGGGGAAATGTCACGCTCGAACCCCTCTTGAGTGGCTTTCCTTCCCGCCGACTAAGAGTTCACCGCCTTGCCTGTGAGCATGAAAACGGCGCCGATTTGCACACTTGAAGCCATTGCTCTAAAAGGTTTGGGTTAAAATTTTCCCATTGCCATTCCGGATGCACTCCTCGCCACGCTCTCACCTCTCCGCTGAACCTTCCGCCTCCTGCCCCTTTCTCCTCGCAGACGTCTTGAAGGAGTGTACACATCAAAATGCATTCCACGATAAAAAGTCCCCATGTAAAAGGATCTGGTTAATATATACATGTTCGCCTTTTTCAGGCCATCTGGTTCCTTGAGCCACTACCTGCTGGGGCACTCTGCACATTTTGATGAATTGACTATCATCATCTTAGACAGAAAAAGTTCCCCACAGTTTAAAGGAAAAAATGTTGCAGTGCATATTGCAAGAAAAGCTTCTGCCTGATGGTGGTGGTGGTGGTGATGAATAAACATCTGACATCGACTGAAATTAATTCTGCAGCACAAAGATCAGGTGTCACGTCCAGGGCAGTGTCAATTCCAGGTGAGAGGTCCCGCTCGCCCCGCCCCGCCCGTTTCTGTCCCCCACTTGCCGTACTGGGAACGCAACTGCCGTGTTCAGGTGCGAGGCCATGGCAGCGCAGTGAGTAAACTTCAAATTTCAAATCCTTATTAACATTGTTGTTGTTAGCTGATTAGAAACAAATAAATAAATATACGATATCGATAAGATGATTGCTAGAGCTTCTTACAATTTTACACTAAGCAGTGCAAAGTGGAAGATATCATATGGACGTTATTTAAAAAGAGCCTCCCGTGATGTCAGGTAATTTACTTTTATACATCTAATTTATCTATATTCATTGTCTTAGTTACAGAGTTTACACACACACACACACACACACACACACACATAGAAGGATTCCCAAGTACACGTGCACTGGGAATGGAAAACTT
Organism: Portunus trituberculatus; assembly: GCF_017591435.1. Taxonomy (NCBI): domain Eukaryota; kingdom Metazoa; phylum Arthropoda; class Malacostraca; order Decapoda; family Portunidae; genus Portunus; species Portunus trituberculatus. The sequence goes on along the minus strand of NC_059268.1, from coordinate 13,590,227 downwards.
GTAGAGAAAATGAAATTCGTACGCGTGTAAACGTGTGCGTGAGTCCGCAGCTTTAGTCGGGATTATATGAACGTGTTTGCCTAGGGAAGGCTGCCTGCTGACGACCCGCGGGTGTTAGTTCAATGGCCTGACTAGCAACAACCTGATCGCTGCCCCCTGGGCCGTCCTATCACGTCCCCTGTTCACGCATCCAATTTCCCGGCTAGCCCCTCGGCGGCTCCGCGCGCGCCTGACACATCCATGAAGGCCATGCTAAAACTTTTGGAAATGAATTACAGATACTGACACGGCAAGGCATGAAACTGATAGATAACTATTTACATGTTAATGGAAAGTTATAAAGCAGTTCAATCAACGCTGAGTTACTTAATATATAACATATTATCCTTTTAAAGGATGAAAATATGAATGAGGAATGAAGAGCAAGTCTCTCTCTCTCTCTCTCTCTCTCTCTCTCTCTCTCTCTCTCTCTCTCTCTCTCTCTCTCTCTCTCTCTCTCTCTCTCTCTCTCTCTCTCTCTCGCACAACATAAATTCTGATTGGCTTTACCAGCTAATCTTCCCCCAAATCACACTGATAGCAACAATAGTAATCATTGTTACATATGTCACAAAACTGCCACGTTCAAGAAATCATAAACCAAGGGATATATGAACTGCTGCTTTTTTGTCAGAGGAATTATTACTGTGTATCATCACAAGCTATCCTTATACGCGATTATTTTCAAGTCTTTTCGTTTTTCACTGCGATATATTTCCCTCGTCATGAAAGAAACTTAATATGGATTATTGTCAAAAGCATCCAACACGTAAGAAAGAAAACCGTTGTGACTGAATCCCAAAAATGTTTAATCAAGACTCGAGATTAATGAAAAACGAAAAGATAAAATTTCATATTGCAATCAACATGAAATATAAACTCCATTACTATATGCAGGAATAACGAACTGTTCAAATTACTGCGTTACACCGAGCAGCCCCGTCACACAAGACCAACACACACACACACACACACACACACACACACACACACACACACGTGGCATCTCAGTATTTTGCCACATGTTTCTGCTAGCTTGAAAACACTTTGGAATTCTCACAGTAACTATATACATTGGTTGCTGAGATGTTTTGGTGGCTTTCCATATCCATCTTTTCATAGCGCGAGAGAAACACTAGCTTAGGTCCAGAAACTTTGAGTAAAAAGGAGATTATAGACTGACTAACATAACGAACACAAGAATGACGGGTGTTACATGACGCAGAATATTAATATGGTTAGAATGTTAAAGCCATCTAAGGGAAAATAATCATAATAATCTGTAGCCTTTGAAAAGAGTCATAAGAGCAAAACGATTAAGAGAAGTTGTCATAAGGATGGTGGTACATGAACCTTAGCACATCCACACACACGTACACGCACTCACCTTGCACAACGAGACGGACGGGGCGCAGCGACTCATCCTTGTTGTTAACGCGGCAAAAATACACGCCGGAGTCTGAGGCGAGCACCGGCTTGAAGGAGAGGCTGAAGGTGTCCGGAGATAGGGACATGCGGCCCTCGTGGTGGAAGAGGGTCACTGATTCTGTCCTGTACTCCACCAGCTTCACCTCATGCGAAACTATCGCCTCTCCCGGCAGCTGTGAGGGGAGAGAGGGGGAGGAAGGAGGTTACAGTTAGCAGGATATTACTCGAGAAACACAAGCAGGAAGCAAAGTCTCGTATTAGTGGAAAGTTGCACTAACTTTCCACTTCGCTTTCCTGGAATCATGAACGTGCTCATAGAAACTTACTCACCGGACTGGAAAAAAAATGAAAAAGCAATGAATCAATAGCACTGAGAGAGAGAGAGAGAGAGAGAGAGAGAGAGAGAGAGAGAGAGAGAGAGAGAGAGAGAGAGAGAGAGAGAGAGAGAGAGAGAGAGAGAGAGAGAGAGAGAGAGAAAAAAAACTCAGACAATGTCATTAGCAACAGTGGGAATTAGTGCTCTATTATGCAATTTTCAGCTGAGAGATTCGCTCTTGTCTATTAATAACGTGGTCTTGTGCGAGGTTGTGATGTGGAGACGTGTTCAGGATCGGAGTATCGCACTGCTGAGTCGCGGGCCACCTGACAACCAATCAAGTATTTTCCTTGTCAAATATGTAGGAATCTTGCTAATTTGTCACTAGGAACATGAAAACATTCTTAAAAAAACTGTGTAAATTATTAGAAGCCGGTATTCAGAAACGCTTCGGTCTCTCTTTCTCACCACGACAGTTTTCCAAGACCACAAACACGATCAGCCAAATTCTCAAGAGTATTTTCTTAGTCAAATATGTAGGAATCTTATTTATTTGTCACTAGGAACATGAAAACATTCTTAAAAACCTGTGTAAATAATTATAAGCCGATATTAAGATACGCCTTGCTCTCTCTCTCTCTCTCTCTCTCTCTCTCTCTCTCTCTCTCTCTCTGCCTACGACTATAGACTATACACAAGACAGTCATAATCGCACGCAATCAAGAAATTTTGATAATGAACGTGACTAACAAAGAACACAAACGATGGTTAAGAAATGATTTAGGAATGTGCGTGCGTGAATCTAACCTAACCTAACCTAACCCAATATTCTGATTTGATGTTTCTAATAATATGCATTGAGTTATTATCATTATTCTTCCTATTTTTATTTGTCTCATTTCGTCTCTGAATACACTTGGTCATTCAACTTTTAAGGACTTTAACGTATGCTTAAGGAGGACGAAACATAGATTTTAAAAGTATTGGCTGAGATGAAAGCACAAAACAAGGCTTACGTTTGCAAAGGAAGGTTTTACATAAGAGAGAACTGTCGTCAATATGTCAGCAGTAATGGCAATAAGCAGCTTTGAATCTGAAGCACACGGAAGGAAAGGCGATATACTCATTATACTATTTGGAGGATGACTAAATCACCCAGTCATAGATGTCAAGACTCTCAGAGAAAATGGACGTGAAAGAATTTAAAAGGAAGTGGAGAGTTTTCAATCTGTAAAATATAAGTAATGGTGAATAATGTAGATTTATGAAGTGAACCGGAATACTGATGCCCTCTGATAAAATAGTATTAGACTAGCAGAAAGGAAAGGCGAAAGATATCTAAATCTCGTGCATCTTATTCAGGACGGGAGTGTTGAGGAAGATAGAGGAGAGAATGAACTGGAATGGCGATATTAGGAAGATGAGCAATACAGAAGCGGGAAATGATGGATCTGACTGTAGCCTGCCTGCAAGAAGAAGAAGAAGAAGAAGAAGAAGATGATGATGATGATGATGAGGACGAAGACGAAGAAGAAGAGGAAGAAGAAGAAAAAAAACGAAAAGGAAGACAAAGAAGAAGAAAATGACGAAAGAAGAAGAAGAAGAAGAAGAAGAAGAAGAAGAAGAAGAAGAAAACGAAAAAGATCAGGAACAAGAATAAGAACACAAGAAAGGAAAAAGGAAAGATGAAGTAGAATTGGTAAAACAGGAGGAGGAGGAGGAGGAGGAGGAGGAGGAGACGGCAAGTGAGGTTAACCAGGAATACGAAGCACAAATTGGCTGACATCATGCTCGACACTCACCTGGCATTCCTGACACTTCCACTCGAGGAGCAACACGTAGGTGTCCTTGGCGGCGGGACACTCCAGGGTCACGTTCCCGCCCGCCCTGACCACCGTGGTTGTTCCTGCGGAGAGACAGAATGTTTTGGTCAGCGTCAAGAAATTATGAACTCTGAAACGTACTTGAAATGCTGCTATGCTGAAATATTATAACTTCTACTTGAAATGCTGCTATGCTGAAATATTATAACTTCTACTTGAAATACTGCTATTCTAAAATATTCTAAACTTGTACTTGAAATACTGCTATGCTGAAATATTCTAAACTTGTACTTGAAATGTTGTTATGCTGAGATATTATTTTTGTGCTGGAAATGCTGCTACACTGAAATATTATAACCTTGTGCTGTTATGTTGAAATATTATGACCTATGACCTACTATTACCTCTATTACTACTACAACAACAACAACAACAACAACAACAACAACAACAATAACAACAAAAACAACAACAACAACAACTACTACTACTACTAATAATAATAATAATAATAATAATAATAATAATAATAATAATAATAATAATAATAATAATAATAACAATAATAATAATAATAACAACAATAATACTAACTATACACTAACACGACTGTATTCAATATAATTATAGATTTATATATGAACACAACTAACAACAACTAAACTTCCGAGAGTCATCTAACACAAGACAACAAAGAGCGCCATGAATTAACACATATCGATGCAGCGCCGGGACAAACAACAGGAATAAATGTCAGGCACACACACTTCCACTTTTTCATTTAGGCCACAAACAATTACCTACTACAAAAATGTTCACGCGTCAAGTTGGGTGTGCATTTAAACATACAAGCACACATCACTGCACCAAATGGACATCAAAGAGAAGTAAGTCAATGGAACACTTTTATTTTTCTCTCTAGTCCATTTTTTTTTTTTTTTTTTTTTTTGCACATCCTGATATGACACGCCTTTTGTTCTACGCTGAAAGATAGGCCGGCATGAGAGGAGCACTTTCTCACAGAACCAGAGAGAAAGAAGCGTAAAATATCTAATAATTTCATTGTTTATACAGTTGTACAATTCCCTGCCATCTCTTAGTGTTCAATATAAATGGGAAGGAGGAGGGAGGAGGAGGAGGAGGAGAAAGAGGAGGAGGAGAAGCAAGAGAGAGAAACAATAAAACTCGATGCTACTCGGAATGAAGACAAAGGCTGTCTCATTATTTTTGTGGTATAAGGAAATGGTGGTGATACATTAAGGAAAGGCCGGGAACAAATTCAAAATGAGGTTATTCAGAGAAAATTTCATTTCACGCCCTATTTCTATCAGTATTATTAACTTAGGAAGCCGCAGTGAAGGAGGGGAAGAGAGAGAGAGAGAGAGAGAGAGAGAGAGAGAGAGAGAGAGAGAGAGAGAGAGAGAGAGAGAGAGATTCTTACTATTCTTTTCCTCACCCACGTTACCTAAGATTTACAGAAAGCATGTTTTGTAGAATCATAAATTTGTCTCTAAATGCCTAAAAGTTGTTAAAGGGATGAAGGAAAAGCAAAAAAGGCAAAAAGAGGAAGGAAAGATGAAGCGAGGAAAAAGGCAGAAGGGAAGAGAAGAACGCAGAAAGGAAGGAACGAACAAACGAAGGGAGGGAGAAAGGAAGAAAGAGAGGGAGGAAAGAATAGATAAAAGGAAAGAGGGATGAAAGAAACGATTAAATTGAGAATGGAATAAATTAACGAAACAATGAAAAAGGAGGAAAAAAAACGAAGAAAGGAAAAATAAATAAGTGAACGAAACACAGAAAGACAGTAAGAAAGAAGAAAGAAAAAAATATAAATAAAAAAAAGAGTACAAGGCAAACAGATAAGAAAACCACAACATTTAATACCACCATCCCAATAAACAACCTCCACCACTATCATCACCAAATCACTGCACCAACTCCACCTACCACTACTATCATTACACCATTCCTTACACCACCGCCTGCGATCCACCACCACAACACTGCCATTACCACCACCACAACCACCACTACCATTACCACCACACACACACATACACACAACCACAACCCACCACTTCTGTAACGGTGAGCAGTTTTACGAGAAAGGAGAACTGGATGATACAGTGATCTCTCTCTCTCTCTCTCTCTCTCTCTCTCTCTCTCTCTCTCTCTCTCTCTCTCTCATACTACTTTCATCTACTTACTTTCAAAATCCGATGGTACATATATGAAATTAGAAGAAAACCCTTGAGAAATAGTAATGATGCGTGTTATTGTTATCAGTTCCTGTATCTCCTCTTTCCTTTCAACAATCTACCTTCCTCTATTGTGTCTTTCTCTGTCTTTCCTTCCCTTCCGTCTATTCCCAGCTTGCCTTCCTATTCCCTGTACCTTATTTCATCAGCCGCCTCTACTATCTCCCTCTGCTCCTCCCTACCACAGGCTTTATATATTCCACAAGTAGTATGTTGACAAAGGAAAGGGAAGGATAAGTAGGGGGAAGGTACATGCTCTTATTGTTGATTGAAGTGCGCCGGTGGTGATTCTGATAAAATGAGAAAGATATCCACGGTAATGTAAATTGAGTAAGTTTGTGTTCTGTTGTTGCCTCTTGTACTATTTTTCTTCTTTTATGTGTATTTTGTTTCTTAGTGTTTTACTGACCATGCTATTTTTCTTTTGCCTTTTTGTTTGCTTCCCTTTATAGTCACGCAGTTACTTTTCGTGCTTGGGGATAGCCATCTGTCTGCTCGTCCCGCTGTGAAGTGTGGAAGGAGCACCCCACCCGCCAACAAACACAAACTCACACACACACACACACACCACCACCCGCGCCACAGGAACCTGTTCCCTCCGGCAGCTCCCCCTCCCCGCCATAGTGTCCGACACCACAACAAGCTGCTCCCCATACGTGCTCGGACAGACAGACACAAAAACAGTGCAATACACACAACAGTGAAAATACTCAACTCGTGAACACTGACTGTATTTGTGCTTGAATTTAAGTATGTAATTTTAAGTATATAATATTAGGATATTTCCCTCCGCTAAATGCATATTTTCAGTTCCCGAGCTGCTTATGTCTGAATAAATCGTTTTATTATTATTATTATTATTATTATTATTATTATTATTACACACACATACGCATAATATAAAAAAAATTACTGCCTTACAATACTTAAAGGCCGATTTCAATGCGGTATATACACCTTTGCGTGTGTGTGTGTGTGTGTGTGTGTGTGTATGCGCGGGTGTGTCCTGGAATGCATATAAATATTTAATTCTTGGATCATTATTATAGCAACAAAGAAGCGCACACGCACGCACACACACACACACACACACACACACACACACACACACACACACACACACACACACACAAACTTCACCGACCTTCACTCCACTAACTTAAAGCACTGTCAACTAAACATGTACCACCACCACTACACATCGCCTACATTTATCGAAGTTCCGCATAAGAAGCGGCAACTTTATGACACTGTTCCAGGATATAATAATACCATGACGTCACATCACTACTGCATATTATTCTTAATACTATTGACGAGTATAAAGTTATTTGTCATCTATACCTTCACCCCCTTTCTTTCTCTCTCTCTTTCTCTTTCTCTCTCTCTCTCTCTCTGCTTCCCTCTGTTCATCGTATTCTCACTCTAGTCTTCCTCTTCGTTCAGTTCTCAATTTCTTACCAAACCTTCATTAATATTCTTCTGCCGAGCTTCTATTGTATTCCCGTCAGCAGTAGAATTGGCACATTTCACGTGTGGCATGTCTGTAGCTCATCGTTACGTTTGCCTGTACTGTCCCGTCCGTGCTTCTACTTCCCTCGCCCCAAACATTACACTCGTCTCTCTGTCAGTCTGGAAATCTATATAACAGTCCTTTGTGTGCGCAATAACATACTTCAGTGAATCTAGTTCGCACGAGGTGGACACAGTAGAGTTTGTACACACACACACACACACACACACACACACACACACACACACACACACACACACACACACATGAAAAGGTGATAGCAACGAGGAGTATACATTAACTGAAAGGAAAAAATAAATGTGGATAGATATAGATACAAGGAACAGAACAATACGCGGGTGTTGTATACTAAAACAAGGTAAATAATACACACACACACACACACACACACACACACACACACACACACACACACACACACAAACACAGTCACTAGCAACCGTCGTGACAAAGAGTAAACACCACTTCTAATGCAGATCGGAAGGTTTGTTCTGCCCTAAATCTTGGGTAATGTTCCCCTGGTCCCGTCCCTCTAGTCCTAGCACGACTTATGTACTGCTCCCCGCGGCCCCCACCTCGGTCAGCCAGTCTGGTCTATTCTGAGGCGCAGAATGAGAGGCCACCAATGGACGGCTCCTGCAGCAGGTTAAATATTGTCATGCGGGTCGAGGTGAGCAGGCGCGGCAACAACAGGGAGTCAAGGTGAAGCAGGGAAGCAGGGAAGCAGAGTAAAGTGTTGTAAGTTGAGCACGCGGCTTGTATCAGGAGTTGTAATTATCAGAAGGGTTTCCAGCAGGTCTTCATTATGCTTTATCGTCACTGAAAGCTGTTATTAGTTCACAGTACAAAGGGGTCGCCTGATTTACTCGTTCATGAGTGATGTCAGTTTATTTCAGATCGTGCCGCCTTGGAATAATGTTTTCTTTTTCTTTCCAGTAACATTTCTCTTTTTGTTCGTATTGTCTGCCTCAGATCCTTTTTCCATCGTTATGTTGCCATTCAGTCAGCCTGGCTTGCTATTTCTAAGCCAGTCACGTAAGTCCAGTCCATGTCAGGTTTTCTTAATGGTGGTCTGAATATCACTAATTTACATGATGGTCCTCTGTTTTCTACAATATTATTTTGACATCGAGAAATCCATGCCCCTCTCAACACTCCTACTCATGAAGTTCTGCTATATTTATAGATTCCAGACCTTTTATTTTTAACATCCAGTTTTTATTTCTAGTACATAACATCCTTCAGAAGTATTAATATACTACGATTACTTCTGAATCTCAACATCCAGTCCTCTATTGCTTAGCATCCTTATGATTCTTAACATCCAACCCTCTCATCCTGAACATCCACGCTTCTGGTTCTCATCGTCTTAATTCCAGGCCCCTTGTGAGAACCCTTACCAAAGTTCCGCTGCATTTGAGGATCCAGGGATCAGATTCATAAGTTAAGACTAGTAGATTAACTCATCAAAAGTCTCTGCAGTAGTCGTCACCCATCAAAGAGCCCCGGAACCATTATAAAAAAAAAGTTGAGAAAAGAAAGTTCTTTGTAAAGTTTTCAAATTATTTCAGACGTAGAAATTTCTTTCTTCAAATACTATCGCAGGTTTTAGTGTGGAGAGAGACGTGGGGAGAAGAGAAATTTCCAGGATGTCATTCCCTTCTTCACTCACTATGTCACTGTCGCAAGTTCCTGTCCTTTGTGTTTCTCTTGTCCGTATTCTGTTCATCGGAAACAAATCTCTTCTGCAACTTCTTTTCTTACGGCTCTCAATCCTCCTATCTTCATGTTTTCATTTCTTACAGATTTTCGTCTCTTGCAGCTTCATGTTCCAGTATTGTTCCTTAGGATAAGCGTTCCATAGGCGCTTCCCTTACAGAAATTATTTATTTTCTCTCTCCTACCGTACTGAAGAAGAAAATGGAGAAAATGTTTTAGGTTCAAGGTGGTGGTGTGGGCTTGTCGGGGCACCACCACCACCACCACTACTGCGCCATAATGTAAAGAAACACTCAGCGCTCCACATCGTTTTAAGACGCGCTGCGAATATTATCTTTATTCACTGGATCAGTGGATCTTAACCAGGGCTTCATGGGAGGCCTTCAGGTAGTTCCAGGACCGCAGGAGAAAAATATTTAATAATGTTCTCTCCGGTTTGCTTTAAAAATTCTTTAGAAAAAAGTGCATAATGTCAAACTTTGCATTAAGGCGGAATGCTTTCTTGCGAGCAAACGGAGGGAGGTATGTGGGGCAGCGGGCACAGGATGGTTTATGCAGCATTATACATTCAGGTAAATGAGGCTCTGTACTCTCAGGTAGTACGTATGTAGTGTACACATCACTGTTGCCACGGCGAGGGCGTTATGCGACCCAATACCACTGGCTAGTAATATCACTGCCCGAGCCTGTGTGTGTGTGTGTGTGTGTGTGTGTGTGTGTGTGTGTGTGTGTGTGTGTGTGTGTGTGTGTGTGTGTGTGTGTGTGTGTGTGTGTGTGTGTGCGACAATGTTTCTGGGAATTGAGTTCATGCCTCGCACAAAACCTTCATGAAATATGGGCAGTGCTAAAAACCAGTGATCGAATTTATGTGGCTGTGGAGAATATTATTGTATGAAGGATACCAGGAAGTGGCTCGAGTCTTCCACTCTACCATCTACGCCAGGATTTTGCCAGAAATACCTTTTCTCCACTTCACTGCAATGTGGGAGACGATATAAAAGCACCTGCCTGGCAATAAAATATTCACTAACAATGACGACAAAATCTTGAGCAGTTTTAATATTTCCTTCACATATTATTTTTGGGAGGGATACGCTGGCAGAGGCTCAGTATAAAAGTCCTTCTGTACAACACACGCCAATGGGAACAAGACAAAGGGGATCGCGGTGTCTCGTTGCAGCTTAGGGCGTGTCCTTAAAACTTTATCTTACTAGCCCTTTATCCGCCTGGCTGGCCACCTACACTGCAGGGTCTCCGCCATTTGTTACTCTGGCCTAGAGGAGCTGAGGAAGAATCATCCTTCAAGGGAGGAAGCCGCAGAGGAAGGAAAGGAAGAAAAAAAAAGTCTGAGCCTGTGCACTTAAACCTTATCTTTCCCTCACTGAACTTTTCACATTCTTGAGTTTTCCCTCCCTTTCAAATCCCTTCTGCTCATTAGTCTATTTCCTGAAAATTGTTCCCTGTTATCTGTCGGATTCCATGTTTCCAACGTCTTTCTTTGTCTTCTCCCTGGACCAGAATAAGTCAAGTGAAAACAAACATCGATATCCCGCCTGCAACTCACCCACAGCGGCACGTAGGTGAAGGAAGGTCTAATTAGAACATTAATGATGAGTCTCCGGGCACGTGTGGCGGCGTCACGGAAAGCAAAACACCCGGACGTTTAGAATGACTCACATCCCGCGTCTCGCTGACAAAGCATAATGAAGGCGATGCTGAAGAGGATTATTCTCCTGAAATACATCACAGGAACGCCAGGTATTCAGCGAGTCCGTCATTGCAATTAAAAAATGCACATAGGATCCAACTGTTTACAGGATATTACATAATTAGGAAGTGTTGGGAGAGACGAGAAAAAACAATTAATTAATATTTTTGGTGGATCGATATGCACGCGTTGTGTGTGTGTGTGTGTGTGTGTGTGTGTGTGTGTGTGTGTGTGTGTGTGTGTGTGTGTGTGTGTGTGTGTGTGTGTGTGTGTGTGTGTGTAATTCATCTCGGTCACCTGCTGGTCACCCAGCCAGTCTCCCCCATTACGAAGCGAGCTCAGAGCTCATAGACCGATCTTCGGGTAGGACTGAGACCACATCAACACACAACACACACCGGGAAAGACAGGCCACAACCCCTTGAGTTACATCCGTACCTATTTACTGCTAGGTGAACAGGGGCCACACATTAAGAGGCTTGCCCATTTGCCTCGCCGCTTACCGGGATTCGAACCCGGCCCTCTCGATTGTGAGTCGAGCGTGCTAACCACTACACTACGCGGTGTGTGTGTGTGTGTGTGTGTGTGTGTGTGTGTGTGTGTGTGTGTGTGTGTGTGTGTGTGTGTGTGTGTGTGTGTGTGTGTTAGGTTCGTGAATATGTCTATCAGTTTTCTTTTCTTCCCTCATTTAATGTTGTCATATACATCTATTATTCTATAAACATGAATGTGCACATGATATAAATGGATATAGATAGATAGATAAGTACTTAATGATAATAGATGCTATAGACACACACACACACACACACACACACACACACACACACACACACACACACACACACACACACACACACACTGTTGTGTGCGAGCGCACACGTCCTCTGCCCCAAGTTGGTAAGATAATCTTAGTCCGGTCGATGGTCAGGGGTCCGCGACGCACCTTGTAATTTTCCTTCATAAGGAAGAGGTGAGCTGCTTCACCTTTACCGATTTGTGGAGTTACTTCAACGAAATATGAGTATAACCGCCGCTTCTGACGCGGGGAGTGCCGGGCTGCACCGCCCGCTGCTCACACTGGGCAAACACAACCACGGGGTAGCGTCGCGTTTTACACAGGATGTCTTTATACTTTATGATTTACACTAGCAAGATGAGACACGCATAATAGCAAACACTGAACTACGATAAATTCCTTGTAGCTCTGAAATGAAGCTCTTGGATGTTTACGGAGGAAAAAATGATGTATTGGAAAGGAAAACCTCGCAATCAGTATATATTCAGTATCTCACACGCGGCAAAGACTACCACCTTCCAGCAACAAGACCTGACAGCTTAACAGAGGGCGTTCCACAACAGGTCCCTCAGAGGCAGCAGGCAGACCGAAAGACCAATGCAGCCAAACAAAGGAGGGTTCGGTCATCTGCCAAACCTTCTTCACTGTGCTACGTGACGGGGCGGGGCCGGGGAGGGGCAGCGGGGGGAGCGAGGGAATGTGGGAGGAGGGAGTTCGTTCGAAGTATGGATCCTGAGGTACACTGAACTGATTTATGGTTTATGACTTTACATTAAGGATTTATGAAGGCAGGACTGAGGTGTGTACTCGTAGCTTCAGAGGGTGACACATTGCTCGGTGGGCAGTGGTAATGACGTGAGGGCAAGGAGAGGGCTGGGAAGGGCAATGGGTAATGACGGAATGATATATGTTCTTAATAGTTACTGAGCATGAGGCGCACGCCGAGCTGCGGCGTATATTGCAATGAAAACCATGTCGATGAAAAGTAGTATTCCGAGAATACAGGCGGTGATCCCAGCTCGCCTTAAAATGCGCCAAGGAATTTATCGTTTGTCACGGATGGCAGTGGGAACATTGGAAAAATAAAACTTCCAAGAAACAAGGAAAAAAATTACAGTATAACTTATAATGTTAAAATCCACTTTTTGCTTTAAGCTTGTCCGCGCGCAGGCACGCATCTAAGAAAAGTGAGGCAAGGTGGCTGAGCCGTGAGGTAAGGGCGGCCTTCCTCGTGGCGGTACAACAAATTGTCTATTCTAACCACGCCGGAAAGTGAGTCAACAAGGCTACAAAGAGCGACCCTCCACCGCCACGCCTGGCTGAGGCTGCGGCTTTCACTGAGGAATTTCGAAATATAACACCCGAGTTTTCCTTTTTCTTCTATTTAGAACATTTAAGCCGAAGCGAAAGGAGGGTAAAAAGGAGGAGATGTACCCATAAACATAACAGGCCTGAGGGTGTCAATATTTGGTGGGCTGCTCATCCACTTAGCTGTCAAAACGTCCTCGCCTCTCCCTTCCTTAATCCCTAACAAAAAATCGTCAGCACGCAGGGCTCCCCCAAGACTCTTTTTGGGGCAACGTAGGCCAGGGTTCAGCTGCCACTTTACCCCCTGCCGAGAAGTGCCATTGGAATCCGATGAGGGCGCGACATCCCCTGCCACCACCCAGGGTGTGGCGCAGGCAGTGTTCTCACGCCCCACTCCACCTTGCCTCGCCGCCACGTCTCTCACACCCTTCCCTACACCTTTATTTATACCATTGTCATGAAAATCCTAAGAAAACTTTGACCTTCTGACCGTAGCATGCAGTCATGTTCATCCTGTACAACACGCCAGATACACCTTTGCAAACACCGGGGAAATAAACTAATTAGCGACCTGGATATAGGTTCCAAGTTTCTTTACCCTCTTGATTTTCCTAATGAATGTCGGTGCCTGTTCTAAATTCGTGGGGAGTGAGGCATCGATCAGGGGTTATCCACATGAGACTGACTTTCGTGTTGTCCTTTGACATTACCGTCTGTGAACACTGTATCTGGTGCACCTCTTATTCCAAGAGTGTGCTGTCCTATAATATGAAGCATTCTCTCTCTCTCTCTCTCTCTCTCTCTCTCTCTCTCTCTCTCTCTCTCTCTCTCTCTCTCTCTCTCTCTCTCTCTCTTTCTCCGTGAGTCATGACACTGGCAATATCAGCTAAGTTTTTTCTTTCCCTCCAAACTTTTCAATCTCATCCCTCCAGCGGTCCGCCCCTACCGCCTACAGTGTCTTGTGCTCCAGCAACTCTGATCTTTTGTTCCATCACGCTGTCTGTTCTTCAAGTCCTGCTAGTCTTAACTTTTCTCTCCATGGCGTTTATAGTTTTGATGTTATTTCATATTCCCTTTTATGATGATATATGTGTCTTGGAAGTACATATTATTATCGGTGCAATATTATAGCCAGTGGTGAGAATCCTACACTTCTCAAATGCTGTCTATATTGTTATTTTCTATTAATCCTTTCAATGTTTACTTATTATGTTCTTTTTATTTAGCTTTTACTTTTCGGGTCTCTCAGTCTATTGTGTGCGATTATCAGTAATTCAGTTTTGATAAGTTCTTTTCTATTTTTCAGTACTGGAACAGCATGTATTTAGCAAGAGTTCGAGATTAAGGAATGATTACTAGAATTTCGCTGTCCCTTAATTAACATAGGGGTATCATTTTTACATTACAGAGACTTAGAACATTTTCGTTATACATGTTTCAAAATAGGGAATATAATACAACATTCCTCGTGTATTGTTGTTTCCATCACTTTATTTGTAACCTGGCTCTTCACGTTCAGGAGGAAATGTATTGTCTTTCAAATGTATTCCATCATTTTGTCTTTTACTGAAATAGCCTCGCAATTCTTTCCTTTCTTACAAAAAAATATGTTTCCTTCTAAAACTATTCGTATTCTATTTTGATGGCTTACTGTAACACATCCATTATTCTCTTTCATTCTCCTGCATGGCCTTCAGTTACACAGCTCCACCTACTTCGTTTGTGCTTTTAATTTGTGTACTCTTCATGTTTTCCTCATAGCAAAAATTGTCCACTCGATTATTTCTTCTTTGTATCTTTTTTCTATTTTCTTGCAGCTTCATGAATAACAACCACCATGTTTATTGCTTCAGTATTTCCACTCCGTCAGGAAAGTTAATTAAATCATCAATTAATTTTGGTCACCTATATTTATGTCATTAGTATATTTTTCGCCGTAACTGACTTTCTCGAGTGATACTTCCCAGCACCGTCACTGAATGTTGGCAGGTAGCACATCATTTTACCGACCAAGAATGAAACTTTACACGCTGTATGTGTGTGTGTGTGTGTGTGTGTGTGTGTGTGTGTGTGTGTGTGTGTGTGTGTGTGTGTGTGTGTGTGTGTGTGTGTGTGTGTGTGTGTGTGTGTGTGTGTGTGTGTGTGTGTGTGAGAGAGAGAGAGAGAGAGAGAGAGAGAGAGAGAGAGAGAGAGAGAGAGAGAGAGAGAGAGAGAGAGAGAACGCGCGCGCGCAGGCGAGCAATTAACCACCCATTCACGGTGGCAGCCGCGCACAAGGTCTCGTTACATAGTTCGCCGGAGCTTAAATTCCAGACTGGTGACTCGAGGCTCTTGGCTTCCCTTGGTGGGACAGGGACAGACCAATAAGGGTTACGGGAAAAATGACGAGACCTTATGTTGACGGGAAAAATGTGTGTGTGTGTGTGTGTGTGTGTGTGTGTGTGTGTGTGTGTGTGTGTGTGTGTGTGTGTGTGTGTGTGTGTGTGTGTGTGTGTGTGTGTGTGTGAGTTTTGATATAACTGTAGCACTAAACAAACTCCTTACAAAAGAGGTCAGGCTGGCTGTTGGTTCAAGAAAAAAGTGAATAACTATTTACAATATTATTATGAATAAATCCATGATAAGAATATGTAACATCACATTTAATATTATAACTGTATATTTTTCATCTCGCGTTCTTTCACCTACGATTCAAAACTATTATTTTTAACTACATTATAAACTTTTCCTGGAACGTTACCTAACAATATTCCACGATAAGTACATTATCTCCAGTCTCTCGCGTTGAATTTCAGGAAAACACTCAAACTATCATTTGTATTTAGTTTCTTGTATATATCTTGACGATAACATATACACGTGCAGCCAAAAACGCACGTCAAACAAGAAATATTCAGGTCAGCCTTGAGAACAGTGGCCGGCTCTACCCATCACATTGCTATACGTACAGAGACTTCCAATGATCGTGACTCTTGCAGGCAGACTGTAGAAAAGGAATGAGGATCGTCCATCTAATGTTTCCTTTTGTTCTTTCTCGCATTGTAATCTGGTGACGTGCGAGGAAGGGACGGGCCACACCACTGCTTTACGGCGGCACAGATAAAGGCCTTGAACGAAATTAGGAGAGAAATATTATAAGGGAAATATGTGGAAGTTAAAATAAATGACATTATACAAACTTAATCGGGAATCGAGGTACTTTCTGTATTCTATTTTCATGTTTTGTATTTTATCTCAATTTTTTCTTTTATGTATCGTTTACCTTCTCCATATAATTACACCTTGGTAATTAGTATATTCCTCACAGATCAGAGGACTCAATACTAAAGGAAATGCGAACAGGGTAAATGTGAGCGCCAAACGTTACTCAAATGCTGGAAACGTTTGCACCAGTGTATAATATAGGAATTGAAAGCCCATTACTAAAATGTGTCAGTGTCGAGCTGCTGTGCAATGTGATATCCCAATTTTGACCGAGTGGTCTGTGCGTACACGGTTTCAAACAATACATTCGTAAGTACATATTACAGCGTTCCCTTATTTTGCTGCAGGTAACACGACAACGCACTTTCACCTCAATACCTCAATTTTGCAAGACCAACCATTACAACAGTTTAAAAAGTATTACCTATAGAACACTGAGGGAGTACCAACACATTGTTAAAGCCCCATATTTCCCTTGCCTTATTAACTGTTCATTAGACTGTCCCTTTGTTATGATGTCCGAAATTTAAGACAATATCATGGCGACCTGTTCCCTACGTGGAGCTATAAACATCAAGCAGGCGAGTAAGATTGAATAACTCCGTCTTGTGCTCCAGGCCTGAATTAATCCCGGTGTAGAGCTCCAGTGATGAACAATGGTTGGGCTCGAGCAATGCAGAATGTTGTATGGTGCCTGGGGAGGACAGATAGACAGACAGACAGACACACAGATACAGGCAAAGGCGCAAACATACACACACACACACACACACACACACACACACACACACACACACACACACACACACACACACACACACACACACACGAATAAAAAAACAGACTTGATTCAACCTTGTAAAAAAAAAAAAAAAACGTAAACAGGTAAGGAAAAAATAGGCGCACACACACACACACACACACACACACACACACACACACACACACACACACACACACACACGCCCGGTAGCTGAGTGGTTAAAGCGCTGGCTTCACAAGCCAGAGGACCGGGGTTCGATTCCCGGCCGTGTGGAGATATTTGGGTGTGTCTCCTTTCACGTGTAGCCCCTGTTCACCTAGCAGTGAGTAGGTACGGGATGTAAATCCCGGTGTGTGGTGTGTGCCTGGTCTCAGGCCTATCCGAAGATCGGAAATAATGAGCTCTGAGCTCGTTCCGTAGGGTAACGTCTGGCTGTCTCGTCAGAGACTGCAGCAGATCAAACAGTGAAACACACACACACACAAAATACAGGTCACATCACGGAGCACCTCGGGGAATTCTGCCGGCAACAATTTTCGGCAGTCGCTAGCACACCTTTGCTTTCCCATTAACTGTGTCGTCCCTCGTGACTGTACACATTATACGTAGGAAAAGCTCAGCCCCTTACACGCGCCTCCTGCAGCTGCCTCGATACACTGCTGCATGTTAGTGTGTTCCAGCGTGGCCTGCAGCATAACCCTGTGATATAAGCCCCATTCTACAATCACTACCAGCACAAAGGCAAGAAATTTAACAAAGAGAGGGGGATAAGTTACTGAACGTATAAAAAATGACAGCTATAAAGTTAGGTGACATGTAAATAAATCTTGCAAAGGGTTACTTTCTTCTTTCTTTCTTCACTTACAAAAATCTGTTTGTGATTTACTTATAATGTGTGTGTGTGTGTGTGTGTGTGTGTGTGTGTGTGTGTGTGTGTGTGTGTGTGTGTGTGTGTGTGTGTGTGTGTGTGTGTGTGTGTGTGTGTGTGTGTGTGTCCATTTATCGATAAACAGATAAATGAACAAATGAGATAGATAGACAGACAGACAGAAAGAGACACAAAACAGTACATAATGAAAGACAAAGAAACACCAAAAACACAAACATACAAACAGATGGACAAACAGAAGACACCCACACCCGCACACGCACACACACACACACACACACACACACACACACACACACACACACTACACTACACTTCCAAACCTCTAAGCAGACATCCAGACAGACAGACAGACATACAGAAAGAAAGAAGGAAAATAATCCAGGAGGGACAGAGGAGCCAAGAGGCAGCAGAGAATAATCCCCTGTCAGCAACAAACACCTAAATCACAGGGGACTTACGAGGCTTTCGTGTAACTCTCCCGGGAAGAGAGAGAAAAAGAAAACAAAAAACTTGGTAAAAAAGAAAGTATACAAGGCACACTCCACAGACTCCGGGCCGCCTCAGGGATCCTTTGCAGCAAATATTCCACATTAGAATCATGAGGGAAGTCGTGTCTCGCTGAGGGTGAAGGAGGAGGAGTAAGAAGAAGAAGATGAGAAGGAGGAGGAGAAGGAGGATAGGAGGAGAGAGAATCAGTAGTTGTAGAGGAGGAGGAGGAGGAGGAGGAGCCACAAACGTGTGCGTATATATTTTTCCCCCAAGGTTTCTCTGTGACTGCCTCAGCTTATACCCGGCGGCTCATATACATAATCTGCTCATTTAGGTGCCCCCAAGTCTATTAAAACACCGACGCGCATATCACCAGCGGCAAGAAACTGCACTAAAATATAGCTTTTCCACACCCACCACCCATTCTCCTTTCCACCTCCTGTGCTGTCATCAGGGAGAGCTCAAACGTGCCTCGCCTATGACTAATATTCTCCTGAGGGAGAGACGGCCTTCATGGTGTATACTGAAGGACAAAACAGCTTTCCTCATGTTTGTCTCTCATGACGGCAACCAACACATGCCTAAGCCACGCTAGGACCATGCACGCTAAACCCCCTCGGTAAGCCCTCAGTAGTCACGCCACTCCTCGCCCACACACGATACATGAAAGACATAAGCAAGGTGATGAAGTGATATACTGACATTACAGGCCACGTGTGAGGATTCTGCGTCTCTCACTCGCTATGCATGTTAGGCGAGTTTTTTTTCCCTTTCTTTGTCCCCTACATAGTTTGATATGAAGGTTATTTGCATCAGTATCTGCAGGGTTTATTTTGCAGGATATTTTGATTGATTTATATGACCAAAATGAGTGAAAAAAGATAAACAAATTTATAGGTACACACACACACACACACACACACACACACACACACACACACACACACACACACACACACACACACACACACACACACAGTATCAATGTTCTTTATAGGTATGTATATAAGTAAAAGAATCACAGCCAAGAACGTGATAATCTTTGAACCATTGTTTGCCATACACATGGTAGAGTGGCAAACTTTACTCATCTAAAACGACTTTCATTACATCGGTCCACGTTCAACACTCACTCTTTTTCAGACACTGTAGGCAGAGTTACACATATAGAGTTACCTTAGTTTAAGATAATATTCAGAAACAGTTCTTACAGTACCTCGATTATTTTCAAAAGCTTGTAGTGTAAATTAAAGATGTATGTAAGAGTGTTCAGGTGGTATTAGAGAAAGGTTAATAAGAATGGACAGAAGAAACAACCTTGAAAACCCGACTAGTGATATAAGAGGCCTTTGGAAATAGTCATGATGAGACAGCAAAGTGTTTCTGGATACGAGCCCTAAAGTCACAGTCTCTCCTCGCATCATTTAAACACTTGAGACACTTCCCTGCCTCACATCTACACCACCACACATCTCCAGGCGGCAGGCAGGTGCGGAAAGTAGCATCTCAAACAGGCTTATGCAGAAGGGTTGATGACCGTCTGCAGGGATTACGTGACTCTGCTCTGATCCTTGTGGTGTATATCCTCCCTCCACCTCCTGCTCTCCTCCGCATCACCTGCTTAGTATATCCACTGGGAGTAACGTGTCTTTTACCACCTCAACCTCAAACAGTTTTCTCAGTGTTTCGTTATTTCTATCTCCCTTGGATACATTTTTTTTTTCCATGTCGCCACTTCAGTTCGCCTCAATACACCTTTGTTACAACTCCCAGTCTCCATCTTCTCTCTCCTTTCATTAGATACACGTGCATTCCTTCATCCCTTTGCCTCCATGTCTCTTGTTTAGTACGCCTCAAGAGACAAAGACAGTTTTTACTACCTGAACCTCAACCTGATGCTGGAAAAAAAATCTGTCCCTAGCTTTTCGCCACGACTCTTTACATTCTTTCCTTCCTTCCCTACACTCAAATACGCGGCTCGATTTCTCCCTCTCGGCGCCTTACAATCCACACAAGAGACTAAGATAACTTTTACCATCAAAACCCAAAGCAACTTTCGATCCCTTGCCAGTCATCATAACTCCCTCCCTTCATCCTCCCTCCATTCACGTCCGCTCCTTCCCATCCTTTTGTCCTCCACGTCACGTCCTTAGTAACCTACCTAGCCATCCACCCGCAGGAACTTTTACCACTTGAACTGTAACTTGCATCCATTTACTCCTCTCAAATCCTTCTCGGTACATCCATCAGCCAGTATCAATGTTTGTCTCGCCTTACGGACTAGTCTAGCTATATCACGGAGAGCCTTTGTGTGTCGTAATACAGCGGCGAAGTGAGCACAGCGTCAATAAAATACGGATTCCGATTCTCAAGTGAACTCAGACACAATACACGAGCTTCTTTCAGTCCATGAGGAAGAGGACGCCACCCAGAACGAAGAAAAGGAAACTAGGGCACGGACAGGAGCGAGAACCAGGACAAATTGGAGGTGAAAAAGCAACACAAATACTGCTATAAGAAAAATTAAACACGCATAGGAAGAAGAAGAAGAAGAAGAAAAAGAAGAAGAAGAAGAAGAAGAAGAAGAAAGTACACACCAAAACGACAGTAAATGTTAAACTACTGATGATACTGATGATGGTGGTGGTGGTAGTGGTGATGGTGGAGTGGCGGTGGTGGCAGTGGTGGTGATAATAATAATAATAATGATAATAACAATAACAATAATAAATACTAATAATTACAGAAGACGAACCATCCATTTTCTTCGCAACAAGAGCAATTACTTAGGAATATTCGTGCTTCTTATTGCAATACATTTAGTCATCCTGAGACGACAGCCTTTGAAGATGGAGAGAGAGAGAGAGAGAGAGAGAGAGAGAGAGAGAGAGAGAGAGAGAGAGAGAGAGAGAGAGAGAGAGAGAGAGAGAGAGAGAGAGAGAGAGAGAGAGAGAGAGAGAGAGAGATGTGTGTGTGTGTGTGTGTGTGTGTGTGTGTGTGTGTGTGTGTGTGTGTGTGTGTGTGTGTGTGTGTGTGTGTGTGTGTGTGTGTGTGTGTGTGTGTGTGTGTGTTCAGGTGTGGTGGGAGCGCGTCATGAGGATAAGGAAGAAAAAACCCAATTCTGGAGGAGAGGCGAAGTGCTTGTAAAGGGAAGAGTATATTGCCGCTCGGCCAATATCAGTATCGCTATCGGGCCGTTAATCGGTATCGGTAGGAAGGAAGTATCGGTAAAGAGAGAAATAGAAGGAGAAAAAAAGAAACAAGAAAAAAAAAATATATAAAGGAAGCTGTGTATCGATGTCTGGTGGTGGTGGTGGTGGTGGTGGTGGTGGTGGTAATGGTGGTGTCCGTGTTTTGTCCTTTCACTCTATTTTATTAACACAGAAAGAAAAGACGGAAGAAAGGAAGGAAAAGAAAAGGAGGAAGGAGAGATAAGAAGACATGAGCAAGTAAATCCGTGCCTGGAAAGAAACACAAGGTAAATTAATGAACAGTGAAGTAGGAAAGAAGAGGAAAAAAATAAAAGAATATGATAAAGTAACGAAAAGAAGTATATCTCACTAACCACTCGAGAGAGAGAGAGAGAGAGAGAGAGAGAGAGAGAGAGAGAGAGAGAGAGAGAGAGAGAGAGAGAGAGAGAGAGAGAGAGAGAGAGAGAGAGAGATACTACTAGACTCATTAATCCTAAGGTCCAATAATCTCACTGCAACAAACCACACATCATGGGGAAGGAGGGATCACTTCACACCAGCCCTTCTACCTGTAATCTCTCTTGACGTGACCACCTGAGACTTCCTAGAACTTGGCACGAAGGAGGGCGTCCAGGAAGTGAGAGCGACGCCATCGAGACGCCCCAGTGTACCGTGACGCTCCGGGAAGGCAGAGGTGCACATTGAATAGCATTAAGGAACCCATCTCGTCACAGTTACTCGGTGATTCTAGCCATCTAGTACACTTTTTTCACCCTCTCTCCATTTTCGCTGTCAAGAGAGTCAAGGCTTCCTATGTATGTTCTGTAGACTTAACACGTATTCTTAACCCCTTAAGTACCATGACGCGTTTCCATATCCATTCTGGTAACTATTTTATACAGCTTCAGAAACTTATGTGGCAGGGGCTTGAAATAGTGAAGACTGTAGACATTAATTTTCTAACCTCCATAGATCCTTACTAATTGTACACAAATCTCCAGGTAAAAATGTGTCCCAGTGCAGTGCTCCCTCATCGCGACTATTTTCAAAGGCTATTGCATTATCAGGGTTCTTAAGCGTCTCTCTCCTGATATTAATGTAGAAGTATTGTTAATCTGTCACTAGAACCTTAAAAACAGCATAAAAATACGTGTCATTTCAACCAGAGTCTTTGGTGAGTAATGAAAGTACTGGGCAGAATCTTTTTTTTTTTTATATTATGACACTAAGTCCTTGTTTATTTGCTCCTTGTTTGCTGTGACCACGTGGCATTGGTTCTTTAGAGTTACCTTATATTTTACTGAAGAAAATATAATGAGACACTAAAATATTTCAACGTCTAGCCAACGCCCTTTACTACTTGTTCCCTTTCAGAAATTAGATGACAAACTTGGACAATGTTGTTTTATTAAGTTTGAGAAGAAGCCAGAACAGTTAGAGAGCTAAATAAGTTAGTGGACGAAAAAAACTATAGGTAATAAATGCATTAAACTAATATAATTTGATTACTGGGTCATCAAATTATTGCATAGATTTCTTTGTTTTACTTTTCAATGTAGTTGTAAATAGGATAAAAGTTCACTGTTATATATGGAAACATGGCGGTGATGTACGTTGTGATATACGTTGCCATTACACACTGCAAAGCACCGCCGCGCTGGAATATCACGACCAGTCACAACAATTTTGGCCCACAAATTTATGTTCTCATGAAAGCAGTAACATTTTTCAAGTCACGATAACGGACCGTCGCCGCGTTAAATGTAGTAAGAGGAGTTATTCACCAAATGTTTACTCTCCAGCGCATCCGCAATCCTGCCAAGACACGTTCAGCGCAATGAAAATGTCGTTCAAGTATAAAACATTTTAGAATTTATATTTTTAGAGTTTTGAATCTTAACCTTAATGAAAAAGAAGTGTGAAGCGGTTTTCTGGAGCCGCAGGGAACACAAATCACTTCACAATAAAAGAATACTCGTGGGTGTGTCTCAAAAAAGCAAAGTTGTGAAAATAATACTCACAGTGTAATATTATTTGCAAGACGAGATTGTGCCATGCCAGACGCTGCTCGGG
>NC_059268.1:13529183-13561683 GCF_017591435.1 Portunus trituberculatus | reverse complement strand
TAATGAACGCACTAAAAAAAAATGTTTATCTTGTTTGGATGAAGGACACGATACAAATACAATTACTGAGCAGCTTCTGTATCATTAATCACAAGGATAAGTGATATATCTTCAACCATACCGAATGCTTAATAACTGAAGACCAAGGAAGACACATGGAGTATAGTATCATCAATTTCCTTTCTAAAAAACAACTAACAAAATCATTAAAGGAAGCTATCACTTACGAAGATTACATACGTTATAAAAGTGTCCGTTTGAATCGAAGAACCCAGAGCTCAAGTCCATCTGCGAGGTGAGTATTTGCAAGAGCTCTTGTTGTGGCGCTAAGGTGAAAGAGAAAAACCTGAAGCAACATTACGAAATAAGGAAAGCGCTTGACAAGAATTGATTAATCACGTCTGTAACCTTTGAAGAAGTAATGAGTCCAGATCCTGAGACATGCACTCGTAGAACAGACAGACATCCGCCATCGGACTTTGGAACACGGAATGAAGCAGAAGGTCAAACACAGCAGTCCGTTACAACCAATATTACTTACCGTTCACCTCAAATCACAGAACAGCCAATTACACCCCAAGGTCCGCGCCGCTGTACACACACAAACAAATAAACGAATCCCTTCTGACAAGGGGGATCCCCACCCGGTTACTTCGTTCCCAGGCTTGATAAAACCAATATCGATATACCTGTGTTGACCCCACCCCCCCCTCACTCACGCAAAAACCACTAAACTCCAATAAAGATATTTATCACTGGAGCCACTCCTCCGTCCCTTCCCTCCCTTCCCCTTCACCCTCTGCAGCCCAATTCACTCTAACCGTCCGTTCTCTATTTGTTGGTGAGGCTAAATCCAGTTGGTTTGGTGCCGATAACAGCCTCCACTGTTCGTTCCATCTCGTGCCAACACCTCGTACTGTCTCCTTCTTATTAACCAATATTTCACACTTTCGTCACCTTTGTATTTGTAACGCCACCCTTAAACTTCGATGCGTTTAGGTTTTCAATATTCGATCCTGGTCCCCTGATACCATTTTAGTACGAATTTATATTGGAAAGGTAAAGTTTCACAAGTGTTTTCTTTTATTACTCATCGTGCAAACCTGAGAGAGAGAGAGAGAGAGAGAGAGAGAGAGAGAGAGAGAGAGAGAGAGAGAGAGAGAGAGAGAGAGAGAGAGAGAGAGAGAGAGAGAGAGAGAGAGAGAGAGAGAGAGAAACCTCACTCAAGACTCGCTAAAAGGGCGGCTCGGGGCGGAATCAATCTGAAGAATAATCAAGATTTGAATCAATGCAAATTCCATATGCTAATTTGAAAGAGAAATCGAGATGCATCCGTGAGCCGCCTTCCTTCCCTGCCCGGCATCAAAAGGAAGACGGAAGAGGAAATCTGGGTCCACCTGAGGGTCGATCTGAGTTTGCAGAGTTTGTTACGCGTGGTGGTGACTCGACTTCCTTCTGGCCAGAGAGGGGAAATTGAACTAGAGGGATGGGAGGGAGAGAAGAAGAGGAGTGAGTAACAAGTGAGAGGCGAGTGAGAGGTTGGGAGTGATGGAGAGATATACGGGAGAAAAGGTGACGAAACATTGTGTGTACAACTATATAAGTGAAAAAGAACAAAATAAAGCTCTGAGTATTAATTACACAAAAAAAAAGAAATAAAACGAGGTTGACTAAGAAGAGTAGATGCAATAAACAGGAGACTGGAATGGATGTGGAATGGAATGAGGGGAAATGTGGTAGTTAGGTGCTAATGTGAAAAGTAAATGAAGTACGAGGAAAAGACCAGATAGAAAGACAGTGAGGAAAACAACAAGGAAGGAGGGAAAGTGCTGCCAACAGGTACTCCTTAAGAGGAAGCCTGGAATGAATGGGGAAAGAAAGAAAGACAAAGAAATAATCAAGCATTTCTTTCATCATGAGAGAGAGAGAGAGAGAGAGAGAGAGAGAGAGAGAGAGAGAGAGAGAGAGAGAGAGAGAGAGAGAGAGAGAGAGAGAGAGAGAGAGAGAGAGAGAGAGAGAGAGAGAGAGAGAGAGAGAGAGAGAGAGAGAGAGAGAGAGAGAGAGAGAGAGAGAGACAAACAAAAACAGACAGACAGACAGACAGACAGAAAGACAGAAACAGACAGACAGAAAGACAGAAACAGACAGACAGAAAGACAGAAACAGACAGACAGACAGAAACAGACAGACAGACAGACAGGCAGACACAGACAAAGACAATGACAGAGAGACAGAGACGGAAAGACAGAGATACAGATAGAACCTTCAAAAGTCCCTGTACCTGTCACAACCACAATCCAAATTCGACACTTCCTCTCTTTAGACGCGAATGATCAAGTACAGGAACAATTTTCCCGCTGAAGACAACACATACTCTTCTGACACTGCCATTAGAGTGTCGGAAATAGAAAACACCATAACAAGTAGCTTTCAAAGAGCTTTTCTTTTTTACAATGATAAAGATGAGAGAAACCGTTGCTTGATAATAACACTGCAACAAGGTCCATTTCTGCGATGAGTCCCCACCACTACTACTACTATCACCTACTACTACTACTAACTAAAATATCTACTACAGTTAGGTAAGTGGTTCGATGGGTGCATGGTAGTTAATGATAGTAGTTATTGTTGTTACAGTAGTATAGTAGTAGTAGTAGTAGTAGTAGTAGTAGTAGTAGTAGTAGTAGTAGTAGTAGTAGTAGTAGTAGTAGTAGTAGTAGTAGTAGTAGTAGTAGTATCCAAAACCTCTTTCTTACGGGTATCTTTCAGGAATTTTTGGTCTATAATCCTTCATCCTTTTCCAAAAATAAAATCTTTTCTGAATAAGACAGCGAGAGTGTTTGTGGAGGCGCCTCAGGTGGGTCCCGGGGCGCGGTCCACACACACACACACACACACACACACACACACACACACACACACACACACACACACACACACACACACACACACACACACACACACACACACACACACACACAGGGATGGAAAGAATATTGAGAAAGAACTGAGTGAGAAAACGTAACGAAAATGGTGTGAATATTCATCTATTTTTGTATCAAGTTATTTTTTTACCTGCCTAAACATCTTTCTATCAGTTTTTATGTGTATTTATTTTATCAATCTACCACCACACTATCAACTTTACAGCAACACCTCTTCGCCAACACACTAAAGCCTCCCTGACGTCTAAGCCCCTTCTGCCGCTCTTCCATCCTCTTGACACTCCCAACACTGTCATTTCTTCCATGCTTCCAGACTTCGCGCGCCTCCTTCCTACCTGCCGCTTACCGCCCATCACTGCCTTTGGGAGGAAACAACAGCGAACACCAGTAACTAATACTGCACTGAAATTTGTTGCTAGCAAATCGCGCACAATCTTTCCTAGTATGACATGAGGCTCAGATTAGGGCAGACTATGATCACACCGCTTGTATTCCCGAGAGACGCTGCTGCTCCCTCTCCCTTTCTCTCACTTCACAGGCGAGGGAAATACGGGGGCGTAGAGACGGTGGCTTCGTTAATTAGTTCAAGGGGGACGTGGTGATTGTTTATGAGGGGTTGTTGGTGTCTTGAAAGGCCTCTGATGGGGCGTGGTGGTGCGGCCGAGAGCAACCCAGCGAGGGTCATTGTTGTTGTGTGTGTGGAAGGGGATGAGGTTATGACAGCGATTACAGAGATCAGGGAAATTAGATTAGGTACAGTTAAAAGGTTGCTGAAAATAAAGAAAAAAATAGAGATAGAAAAGAGGATAGTTTGGATAAAGAGAGGCGTTAAGAAAGTCCTATTTTATGGCGGTCGGTGGTTAAATTACTGAAGGGGGAAATGATCTAAGGGGGATATTAAACCCATAACTCAACGCGTAACTGCTGAACAAAATGAGTACACGGGAGACTTGAAGGAGGTGGAGGCAGGAGGGTGAGATAAGTGCCAGTATTGAAAGGGACAGAGATGGAAGAGGTACAACCACTAACAAATAAGAAGAAGAAAAGACTCAGCAAGATATGGTATAAACAAAAGATATCACAGAACACATGGAAAAAATGAAGAAAAAAATACAGAAATTGTTAGACTGACAAAGAAGAAAACAGACGAAAACGACGGGGTGAAAAGCTTGAGAGGAACGAAAGATGAGGAAAAGATCAAACAAAAATGGCCAATGATAAGAAAGAATAGAAAAAGAGAAGAGAGAAAGCGAGATAAACCTTAGCGTAACTACTGCGAGGGGAGGAAGCGAACGAAGGAAGAGGAGGAAGAACAGAAGAAACACTTAGCACAAAAAAAAAAAAGTTTGGAAGTGTAAGTGACAGAGAGAAGTGGGCTGAAAGTGCTGCAATGTGGCGAACGACTAAAGAAACTTGAGGAACACCAACACACTTCTGAGCAGACTCTTCTCGTCCCCGGCACGCACCACGCACCTTAAGTCACGTCGCTGCTCACCACACGGATGACGATACGCTCAGAATACGTAAAAGAATGATTTTCTGTTCTTTCCAACCTTTCCAAAGCGCAATCCCTTCAGCACACCCACAAGCGGGCCGTGATTGGAAGGGTGGGGAAGGGACGGCCAAGGAGACACAGTGCTGGGGAGGAATAGATCACCACTACCACCATCCCTGCCTCTGCCACCGCCACCGCCGCCACCACCGCCACCGTCACCGTCACGCCGCCAACGCCACCGCCGCCTCCGTGCTTGAAGACTGAATGAACTGCATCTGTCTGTTTTTCCCTTTGAACATTCCAGCGCAACACACACAAAGAAACCTCAAAGATTGCCTCGTTCTCAACAGGAATAAAAAGTAAATATGATGTTTTCTTCTTCAAGTTGTGAGGGCAATGGTAGTGTGAGAATGGAAAAACACAGTATTCTTTCTTTTCTGGATTGATTCATGAAAAGAAGCAAACATTTCTCCATGTGATGTTTGCTTTCTAATCCGCCACAAGGAGGGAAGTGACACGCTAAAAAGTCGATTCACTATTTCTATAAACGACTGGTAATATGGAAAAAATAACAGCACAAATACACATTTTTCCTTTACATGGCATCTGTCGGTGTAAAAGTGTAACTCGCTCAAAAGTATATAAGGATATTGTTTGACATATCAAAAAAGTTGTTTTGCAATGTTGTTGTTACCTTACGATACAGTATATTTCGTTATGGTGCTATGCTATGCTATGTTGTGACGTTACCTCCACTTGAACTCTAATAATTTCATCCACAAATGGCATTCACCACAGTGGAGCACATTATGTTCCCACCAGGACGTCCACTCAACACAGTAATGACAAAATGACTGATTAAAAAGTAATAAAAACACAGGAAATTTAATGCACCTTTATATTTCCACTGGCGGTGAAATGTCACTGAACAACCCACCACATTTACGAGGCAGGAATCACATCAAATGACAACACGCTTACCTAGGCGGGATAAATTAAAGTAAGCAAAAATTTCTGACACAACCATTTTTATAATCCAGCGATAATCACGACAAGGCCTTAATGCTATTATTTGTGACTCGCTGTACATTTAGTCTGCAATGATTACGATATTAATCCCGCGACACAACAAAACCCCTAAATTACTTGTTGCTATAAATGGACTTGGGTGTTTTGTGCTGGATTTAGGCAGGCTCTCTCTCTGTCTCTCTCTCTCTCTCCCTCTCTCTCTCTCTCTCTCTCTCCAACAAATCAATCTCTTATTAGTCTAAAGCAACAGGCAAATTTAACATCCCATACACACGTAGCAGACCGAGCGAGCTATCAAGAGACTGTTTATGCACTAGGTTACATGAACGGGTCTCATTCAAGCACCGAAGAAGATACCTGCCTTGAACACTGCCGCTAGTATGCCCACTTTGATTTGGAGTGTGGTACTTTGAGCGGAAGCAAAAGTAAAAGTAACAGTAAATAGTAAGAGTAAGAGCGAGAGCGAGAGCGAGAGCGAGAGAGAGAGAGAGAGAGAGAGAGAGAGAGAGGATGAGTATTAATATTCTCAGTGAGGAGGGGGGAACACACAACAAAACACGGAAGACCACCACATCTCTCGTGTCAACTAACCATCCCTTCCCAGTGCCGTCTGTGTCCGCCCCTGCCTGACTAGAGCTACCGCCGCCGCTCCCTCCCTCCCTCCTTCCCTCCTGGCACATCTGTCTTTATATTCCTTTCATAGCAAGAAATGTAAACAGGATAAAGCAAAACCGGGAGCAAAACAAATCCCAACTCGGTTTATCAATATGTTTCGCTAAAAGGGAAAAATCGTGTTGTCATTTGCATTTGAAAGCAATGAGTGGTATACATACAAACAAATGCATTCATGAGTGGTTGCATGCTGCGACGAAAATCCCTCTTTGATATTCCTGATTCTCTCTCTCTCTCTCTCTCTCTCTCTCTCTCTCTCTCTCTCTCTCTCTCTCTCTCTCTCTCTCTCTCGTAGGTACAATCATAGGTACAGTGTGTGTGTGTGTGTGTGTGTGTGTGTGTGTGTGTGTGTGTGTGTGTGTGTGTGTGTGTGTGTGTGTGTGTGTGAACAGTACTATTAAATCAAAAGGACAAACCACTTCAAGGGAAAGGGTCGCAAGTGTGGGGGCTGCAGGGTGGCGGGAAAGGGAGAGAAGGGGTGGAGGGATGGCGGAGTTGGGGGATGGTGGAGGTGGCAGCGGCGGTAACAAGGTCGGGGTGGAGGGAAAGGGATACACCTTCCTGGCGGCCCAGCAACAGGACGGAAGCAGCACGACGGCGGCGGTGGCGGCGGCGGCGACGAGGGAGGTAGGGGTAGACGGAAGCTCGACTCCATCTCACCTTTAGGATACATTTATTGTACGTGTGTGTGTCTGTGTGTGTGTGTGTGTGTGTGTGTGTGTGTGTGTGTGTGTGTGTGTGTGTGTGTGTGTGTGTGTGTGTGTGTGTGTGTGTGTGTGTGTGTGTGTGTGTGTGTGTGTGTGTGTGTGTGTGTGTGTGTGTGTGTGTGTGTGTGTGAGAGAGAGAGAGAGAGAGAGAGAGAGAGAGAGAGAGAGAGAGAGAGAGAGAGAGAGAGACGCCAACAAGTCATGGAGAAAGGACTCGGCGCGACACGGACAAAACATGACAAAACACGGCAGACAGACGGAGTGATGAAACAAAAAATGGGAAAAAGGGGGAAAAAACGCGATTTTTACCCAAGAAAAAACAATACGGCATTTTCTTATGAAGGAAGGACGAATAGAAAAATAAACACAAGGAAACAACACACGGCGAAGAAAACAAGAAAATAGGGAAAATATTCACGTGTACAGCTTTGGGCAGTTGCTACAAAGCGCGTCTCAAGGTGGGGGAAGCATCTTGGCTCCTCCACAACTGTATCTTTTGAAGTGTGTGTGTGTTGCACCTTCCCACCTTTCTTGCCTTGCCTCCGCCTCGACACTACTTTAATACCTCACGTCACCCACACACCACGCGCCCCTTAACACTGTCATCATTACTCTCCAGCCAACACCTCATCTGTACCAGGCCACGCT
Source organism: Portunus trituberculatus (assembly GCF_017591435.1). Classification (NCBI taxonomy): domain Eukaryota; kingdom Metazoa; phylum Arthropoda; class Malacostraca; order Decapoda; family Portunidae; genus Portunus; species Portunus trituberculatus. Next base: position 13,554,187 of record NC_059268.1, on the reverse strand, counting down.
AGCTATACATTCACTCTCCTTTCCCTTGAGACCTCAGCTACACCATCCCTGTATCTCTTTCCCCACAGAACTCCGACACGCTATCTCTCTCTCTCTCTCTCTCTCTCTCTCTCTCTCTGCAGTATTTTATAACGCGCTCTTTAAATTTATACATGCCTGAAAGAGTGCAACCGGCCAGCATGTTTGACGGGTGGAAGAGCGAGCATGGCGTGGCGCTCGGAGTCCACAGCCAGAAGCAAGATATATACTTTTCGAGGCCACCCGTGGAATATCTGAATACACGAGAATCCGGGATGAAGTAACGTGTGATGGGAGGTGCGAGCGAGCCGAGTCATGTAACACGAGAACAGAGGTTAGGTGAGGTACTGTGGCCGCGCGGGGAGAATGGAGATGAGGAGAGTGATGCGGAAAATATATGAGCTTAACTGATGGCGAGTCCCAGACGTTGAAAGGCGTAAAGATGGAATATGCTACGTGAGTTATGAGGACAGGAGGGAAAGTGGTGAGTCCCAGGGAAGAAAAGGACGCCAGCAGTGTAGGGAGTAGTAGAAGACGTGAAGGGCGTGTACTGCGAACCAAATAGATGGTGTATGGCTATTCCAGGGCGGCGCAGACCATGAGGGTGAATTACGCGTGGGTCGTGCTGTGTGGTTTACGGCGCGGCGTGGCTGTGCTGCACATTACGCTACGAGAGTTTTTCTTTCCTTCCTGTATGACTGATGGTGCACATTTTCCAAACGTATTACACTGTTGTTCTGTTTTATGCGGTTTCATATTTACATGTTTCTGTTGCATCACTGGTGTTGTCAGTACAGGTAATATATATATGATTTATGTTTTTTTTTTTCAGTGTCTACATATTCTAATGCTAGTTCATAAAAGGATATACTCAAGTCAATTTTTATACATACTTTCTAATTATACACACGATTACATGTATTCACTTCAATATCCAATTCCTGAACGGACGCAGAGCCATGTCTTCTTCATATCGAAGGTAATATTTTTCTTGGCGACGCAAACGAGATTCAACTCCATTCTTCTCACAAGATTAATTGGTCGAGGTTTGTTCCGTGGATAAACTCGCTACTGCCTTTTCCGTGACTTGAAAAACGAAACTTATACTCCATGTAGACCTAAAAACAACTACTTGCCTTTTCTGCTCCAACGCATGTGAGGCAGCATCAGTTTTCTGCAGTTCAACTTTCAAAGCAACTTTACAGAATTTCAAGACTTTGTTCTCAGCCGTCAGCTTCCCGTGTGAGGAGTGCAGATGCCCGCTGCTCCTTAAGGCGCTAAGGTTCTCGACTCTTTGAGGGCATTACTTATACGTTTTCGGGAAAGACGAATAAGTAAACGGTGCTCCAGTAGAGTGAGCTGCTATAATGCAAGAACAATTTCCCTTTTATGAAATATTTCCACTTGTGCTCGTGGTTCAGTTCTGAGTGAGAGGCACATCCAAGTAATTAACTGACATGACACACAGTCCAAGAGAAACATGAAAAAAAGAAAGGGTGTAAATTGTTTCATTCGCTGTATGTCACTTAACTTAGAACTACCAACAATGGTCTACGTTTATCCTTCAGAGATTGAAAGGGCAGTGTGAACAGAAGAGAATGTTACCCGATAGTGTTGATTAATAAAGCACAGGTCACGTGAGATGCCGAGGATATTTTTAGAGCACAATGCAAGACTGACTGTTGCACACACATTCATTTTCCTACAGAATGCATTGCAGGTTAAAATATACTAAAAATTGCAGGGAAGTCATTTTCTAACACATTCATGCTACCTCTCTCTCTCTCTCTCTCTCTCTCTCTCTCTCTCTCTCTCTCTCTCTCTCTCTCTCTCTCTCTCTCAAAAATATACTAAATAATGCATATACATATTTTTGCAACACATTCCTGCTAACACTCACTCTCACTCTCACTCTCTCTCTCTCTCTCTCTCTCTCTCTCTCTCTCTCTCTCTCATTATACCATATCTATACCTACAATCTCACCCTTCTCTCCCATCTTATCCATGCCATATGTTCTCAAGGTAGTACCAAATGACTTCCGACCATTCACTGTGCCTCCCTACCCTCGCAATTCACTCCTCCATTTCCTCCTGTTTGAACGTGAGGGTGACTTGTGTTTCTTATGCGAGCAGTGGCAAGGGTTCCTCAAATGTTGGTGGTGCGGGAGATGGTGCCTAGGGCGGTGGTAGTGGCGCCGCCCAACAGATGGCACTGACACCACTTTTTTTTTTTTTTACCACGAGCACAAGAACGATGATTTTCCACGCTTGCTGTCACGCTGCATTTCGCTTAACTTTTCCATTTCATTTTGGTATTTATTTTTACATTGGGTGCAATAGTTTTTCGGCTTTCATTTCAGTGTTCCTTTTTCCCTTTTCTATTTTCACAGCAGCAGTGTGTGTGGTTAAGGGTTAAGTGATTTCAAAGCAAAAAATATATATATATTCTTTTTTTTTTTTCGAAACGCTAACTGGCTGGATTTTTAACTCTGCCAGAAAGCGGCTCACGAGTTGCCCCTGGAAACAAAGGCAGTCGCGGCAGGACGAGGCAGCGGCAGCGGGACTCTCTGTACTGTCATGGTAGGACTGACGAGCCACGAACGGGACACTGGGGTACACTGTCACAGAGAATAAACATGACATACGAATATACAAGATAAACAACAGCATCAAGTTACTACAAAAACTGTTACTTCTACTGCTTTTTAACCGCATAAGTATTCCTGCATCAATTCGTCAAAAATCACACCACCAAATTATACGACGAAAAAAATCGATATTTGTCATTTTGCTCCAGCCAGTATCACAAGAGGCAACAGAGACACTTTTGAGAAGATTATACATTTATGGACAAGGATGAACAATTGACTTAAAAAGAATATAGAACTTTTAATATACAAGAATAGCTTCCCTTGTCTTATACTTCTTTCTGAGAGAGAGAGAGAGAGAGAGAGAGAGAGAGAGAGAGAGAGAGAGAGAGAGAGAGCATACATCCGTTAGCTTTGAGCGTCGTCTGGTTTTAATAAGTAACAGCGAACACAGCACATGGTAGCAACTTCCTCATCCTTCCTCTTTCTTCCCGCTACTCCTCGTTTTCCCTCTCAATCTTCACTTCCTATTTTCACCTTGTCTCTTCCTTAATTCATCGTTCTTCCTCACTCTCCCTCTTCTTTCTTGTTCTTTCTCATTCAACCTCCTTCTCGTTTACTCTTGCTTTTCACTTTCCTTAATCCTTTACTTTTATTCCTTACTCAATATCTCCTTTTATTCATCAACATACTCTTCTTTTCTATTTCTTCTTCTTTCTGTATCCACTTCCTTTTTCTTTTCATTCTTCTTCCTCCATCATTTTCTTACTCTCCTATCCTATTCTATTTCTTCTTCTTTCAATATCCACTTCCTTTTTCTTTTCATTCTTCTTCTCCCTCCATCGTTTTCTTACTCTCCTACTGATGATCACCTGCCTTAAATAAGTTCATGTCCAGTGGAGAGCTTAAATCGTTCCAGGGAGATAAAAGTGATTGATTCCATGCACATCAGTTTTACGGGTGATATGACGAACGTTCTATCTTTACAAACATCCACTGAGGTCAACACCATGATTTATTTTTTATTCTAGTGATCGCTGCAGGAGGAGATACATTTCGACAAATTCGCCTTAACATTAGCGATTCGAGCACAGGAAATATTTTGAAAAGAATACCAAGAAAAAAATACTTCCAGCTCTTCCTGGTACACTTCCCAGCGAACGTTCTATCCTACACGATTTTCATCCTATAAATAAATCCCCATTGGTAAATTATGTAAAGTGACAAATTATACAAGAGGAATGGGTCATGAGCGAGAAATAATTTAGATGCTTTTGTAGAAATTTCCTTAAGTGAAATTTATTGTGGTGAAACTTACACATGTGAAACGATATATTGGAAACAACAAACAAACCAACTAAGAGGTCACTAAGTTTAAAATGTTTCCACTGGGTGAAGAAAAAAAAAAAAAAAAAAGTGTTGAGGGAAGCTGAAAAGGCGATTGGATTCGGTGTTCCCAGTATGTAGTTAAGACTTCTGCTGAGGGAGCCGCCGAGAATAACTAACGCGGAGGAAAGACTCGGCGGGCGCCACTGAAGAAAGGACAGTTTATTGGAAACCTGCGTCAGGAAATGGATGTTCCTGTTCCCACAAAGACTTGGATGCTGCACTGAAAAGTGACAGAAATGTTAAAGTCAGGCATAATATTACACATGTTTAGGTACAATTTTTTTGTGAAGGAATTTAGTCAAAGAATAAACATAAATAAATAGTGAATTTTTCAGCATGAGAGCAAAGCTGACACACTTTCATTAAATCATCACCAATAAACTGAAATGAAAGTGGGTGTCAAAAAAAAAAAAGAAAACTCATTTCCTTTTAACAACGAGTTCCTTCCTGAGAGGCAAGAGTCTTCTGTCTGCTGCCTCCATTCACTGCCTCTCCCCCTCCCCCTACTCTCCCATTCCCGGCAGTCAGGCTGCATCCACCAGCCTCTCGTTGAGCCTTCTGTCCACACAGACAGCCTCATATCGTCTCCTCATAAACAGAGTGCCTCCCATCTTCCTTCCCTCACTGGCCGCCCAGACGCTCCACACCAACAACATACGGCATATTGCGGACCAAAACTGCCAGTCAGCCGCTGCCAGCCGCTCTCACCAGAATGACAATAGCTTAATTCCTCACTTATTGGCTCCACGGCAACGGCAGCCACGCGTCACCTGTCCCGCCGCGCCTTTCCCACCACACGCCTACGGGGAGACGCTCTCAAGATCCACCTACTACCAAGTGAGAATTTGTTACGCTGGGATTTATTGTATTATACACTACAGTCTCAGATAGGACCTCGTGGTGTATTTTTTTGCTTTCCATGGGATTATTTACCTCAAGTCACCTAGAGGTTACAGTCGCCGAATCAAAAATATCGTCCTTCCCCATCTTCAGTCCAATAACACCCAATGATTCTTTCCTCTCCCCTCGCCACATCACCACCACCAGCACAACCACCACCACAGCCACCAACACTTCCACCACCACTACCACCACCACCATAATCATCATCACCGACACCACCACCAAAACAATCATCATCACCACCACCACCACTACCAACACCACCACTACCACCACCACCACTACCAACACAACCACCACCACCACCAACACCACACTCTTCCTGCACATTCCTGCCAACATAACGTAAAAATAACACGGTCTCCTAAGTTCTGTAATCCTGGTGAGCAGCCATCACTCAAGCACCGCGTAAGAAAGACATCTCATCCCGTAATCATCCCTCTCAAGCGCATTGTAGCCCATTTCGATGCACTCCAGCAAATTTCCTCGTCTCGTTTCTCTATCGTTGTCCGGTCGCTGTCGTGGCGTCGTGTCTCCGTCTCTGTGTCGCCAGTCTATCACCTTAACTGTCTCGGTATTGTCAATTATACTCGTAACATGACCTGCCGTCGCACTCGCTTGAAAGACGCACATCCTGATACACGAAGGCCTTTTCTTGTTTCAGCGTTTTATCTGTTGTTTTTCCTTTTTATTAGCCCTCTACCCACACTCATACGAACACTTGCGGTAATTCAAGAGGCATTTCATGTACCGCGTGTTTGACTGCAAGGGAAGTATAGCGAGTTCATTAGTTAAGTTTATGTTCTTCAGTATACTAGCGGTAAAAGGCTTCTTTTTCCTACAACATATCCCTTCGCTCAATAACTCCATAAATACGTAAGATTTAGCATCGACCGAATACATAACGAACAACACAATGACGAGCAACAGTAACAAATGGCGGTTTTAATGATCTATCAGAACTATTCCCCTCCCACCGTGCTCATAAAACCATTAACACCTCCCTAATAAAGACGACAGGCCCTTCACGTAATGCTGAGAGTCATTTGGGACACGTAACGGGCTCAAGGTACAGTAGCGACGGGGAGGGGAGAGGAGGTGGAACGCAAGCCACTTTCGTCAGCAAAATGAAAAGTAAACAAGGTATTCCGCCTTAAGGTGCCGCTAAGTTAAGGCGATAGCTATCAGGAAAATTGACTTTCTATACGAGGAGAAGGCGCAATATGGTGCTGCCTCCCTTACTATGCTATAGACGAGGCAGTGGCAGGAAAGTTAACATCGAGGGCACAACAAGACTCCGCCTCTACCTCGGCTGTCAAGGAGGCTATGAGGGATCAGAGGGCACGCTCAACCCTTCCCTATAAGAGGTTCCTAGAGACGGAAAAAACTACAGGTCAGTTTCGAATAGGAGGAGAAAGGAAGAAAATATATAGACAAGTATCCTCCATGCAGAAGGTGAAGGAGGATATGAAGAAACGTTTCCATCTCTGTGGCTAAGGCTGAAGGACAGATGTAGGTCCCGGAGAAAGTCCCTAGAAATATCTATTTGACACACATTACATAAATATATACACGAGGAATTATTCACGGGATTTATGCCTGGAAATATGCCGGTGAGCATCGAGTAAGAGACAACATTATGCATGAGAATCAATACAGAGGCGATGATGTTATGTCGTTTTATACACTTGAAAAAGGCGACGCGCGAAACACATTACCGACATGAGGAAAACGTGCACATTTCAAATACAGATCACAAAAAGCGACGCAGAGACTGACAGAGTGTTACTGGCCTCATTAAAAGAATAACACCTATTATAAATGCAAGTTGGAGGAAAAAAGGCTATGCAAAGGACGTCAAACAGCACTCGGGCCATAAAGCCGTGGAAGGTTACAATAATGTTATGCAAATCGCGGCACCATTATTCAGTTTGGCCTAAGTGGATGCTATTGACGCCCGTGTACTCATCATCACAACACGGACCAAAGAACACCAGCAAATTGTTGGTTCAAAACAAACATAATACTACATTGGATGCGTAATAGGATTAAATTTGTCCTCTTGTAAAAAAACATCAATAAACAACGCCAGTCCTGCCAGTGTGTTGATGCACGCTCCTCGCAGGTCTGTCTTAAAACTACAGCCGAAATTATTGTAGTTCTGGTGGTGGAAGGGATGACGGCCATGATGATGATGATGATGATGATGATGATGATGATGATGATGATGATGATGATGATGATGTTTATGGTGAAGATGATATTATCATTATTATTATTATTATTATTATTATTATTAGTAGTAGTAGTAGTAGTAGTAGTAGTAGTAGTAGTAGTAGTAGTAGTAGTAGTAGTAGTAGTAGTAGTAGTAGTAGTAGTAGTTGTAGTAGTAGTCGTAGTATGTAGTATTAGTAGTAGTAGTAGTAGTACTAGCAGCAGCAGTAGCAATAGTAACAGTAGTAGTAGAAAGGAAAGTAACAACAAAGCCATTAATAACACAACACCCATTAATAATTAACATCTAAATCAACGCCATCATCAATACAACTCCCATCAACACCACCACCAGAGCTGCCACTAACATCAACAACAACTTCCACGTAAACACTTGCATGTTCATGGCAGGCAGAGGCATTCTCACGGGATCCACCACCACCACCACTACTACCACCACCACCACCACCACCACCACCACCACCACCACAGGACCCCGCAGGAAGGCACACACTTTGCGAAGCTCTTAAGGGTCTTCACCAAGGAGTGTATTTGGAGATGAGCTTTGTTGGGAGTCACACGCCACTCACTCCACGACAAATCCTTAGTAAGTTTCGGGAACACTGAGGACGCTTATGTTAAACACTACGCAAGACTCACCAGGCTTCAAAGTTTCGTGTTTCCTCCACCTGGAAGCGAAGACGAGTTGGAGAAACAGAAAAAGTAAGGTGTGTGTGGTGCAATTATAGACTTTGGAATAACTCATACGTCTCTAAATCTATCGTTTTTTTCTTAATGATTTGGATATGTTTTAATTATTACTACTTTTCGCTTCCACATGAAATAAACCAAAAAATTTATCTATCCAGTTAGGGAATCGAACATAGACAAACGCGGCCATTACTCTACCGAACCAGTGAGTCAAGTACAGGACGTCAACTAAGGCAAACTACACCGCCTATAACTCAAGCATAGACACGTTAGTAAATCACAGCAATACGTGAGCATTTATTTGCTCCGGGACACATTCATATTCGGATCTTGACCACTGCAGGGAAACAAGTTGGAGAAAAAAAGCAGGATTAGAGAGATATGAAAGGCACAGGATATTGAGTAGCTGTTGTGTTTGCCTCTGTATCTTAGACCTCCAAAGTGTACACAGCAGTAGACCAACCTCGTCCTGCCACAACACATTCCAGGAACAAAGGGAGGAGGGAAACGCAGTCGAGTAGCTGAATCTGCACTTGCTCTAAGACATGTTTATCTCCATGTCTTGGATGCTTAGAGTCAGTACAGTGGAATACCAGTCTTGTCTCCCGGTACACCCGCAGGAATAAAGGGGCACCGTGTTATCCGTGTTAGTACAGATAGCGGCAGCGTTGAGTGTTAGTTTCAGTCGAGTTGGCCGTCACCTGTCAGAGGCGAGATTCAGACCAAGGCCGCAGGATCAGCAGCCAGCAGCGATAACAGCTCGCCTCACCGTCACTGCCACCAGAAACACCACTGCCACCGCCACCACTACTAAGACTAAGAATAGGAATAAGGATAATTATTTAAGTGTAACTATTAATATATGAATGAAACCACACTCTTCAAGGATAATACGACCTCCACCAAGTACTTTTATATTCACCAATGCTCTGATATCAGTTCTCAAGCTAGGGGCAGAAATTAGAAGGAAGTATACACAGGGACAAACACGTGTAGGCTTGATAACCTCTCTTATGTTCTTATATAACATATCTAGCGGGGAAAATAACTATAGGAGAAAAAAGTATGGTAGGAGAAAAATTTTCAGGAAAAAAATTAAGGGGGAAAATGTCAACGGGAAATATCGAAGGGAAGAAAATAATCATGTCGTTCGGGATATCTGCAAATGAGGAAATGCCGAGATGGAAACGTGAGGCGAATATGACACCGGCACACCTAGCGACTAATCAACCAATGCTACTAAATATAGACCATCTACAATTCTACAAACTCTTCACCATCATTATTTAACACATACTTCGCCTCCAGAGCACCTGCGTTACACAAATCATCACGCTACACTTTTTTTAAACTGGCTTCTCAAGACCCTCACATGCTGCTCGGTAATTTGACTCCTCGCGTCCTATGAATGGACAGAGGGTACGTAACACCTGCTGACGTGGGCGTGCGTGTCGAGGAGTGTGAAAGTGGTCACGCCATGTACAAGTAGCTACTCACACACACACACACACACACACACACACACACACACACACACACACACACACACACTGTAGCTCATCCGTGCCTATATTTGTTTGTAAAATTATTCCTCAAATTTAAGTATTTCTTTATTTTATTCAGCTCTCTCTCTCTCTCTCTCTCTCTCTCTCTCTCTCTCTCTCTCTCTCTCTCTCTCTCTCTCTCTCTCTCTCTCTCAATATCACAAATACTTTTAAAAACTTTATTTTTCTTAATTCTTGTTACGTGATAGCTTTTTTATAGTCTGTGTCTATCCGTCTGGCTTTCCATATACGTGTGTGTGTGTGTGTGTGTGTGTGTGTGTGTGTGTGTGTGTGTGTGTGTGTGTGTGTGTGTGTGTGTGTGTGTGTGTTACAGAGGCGCCAAGGGACCCCCGACAACAGAAGGGCGGTAAGGGAGGCCGCTGAGGCTGAATGGAGTGAGGCTGTAGCGAGGTGGTCGATGGGGAGCGGAAGACGCAATTATTGATTCAGTGGGGAGGCGTTTCTCCATCTTGACGAGGAGCAGCGAGGCAGTGGGTCCTCAGCCACTAAGACAAGAGACTGACACACAAGTAGGACGCCACTCTGTTTCCCATCACTAGTTCCACTCACTCGTGTCTCTGGGAATGCTTCTGCTGCTGCTGCTGCTATCCCTTCACCTACACAATGACAAGGCCACGTTCTTCCTTAATGCATAAAAGTGGTTATTTTCAAATTTCGTCATCTTGCGAGCACTTGAAATGTCACGGCGATTTGTGGAGTTGATGTGGATGATGTCTGTTTCTTTATCATCATAGGTCTCTTACTTACAGCCTCGCCTCGCAAGTATTGACATGTCACGTGCAAAGTGGCGGATGATTGGAACTCACTGAGAAATTACGTTTTTCAGTGCCGATTTAACAAGGAACTTAAGATTACAATACGAAGTGGGATAAAGACAAGTGCGTTTTACAAAGAGATTGTCACGTGCAGTGACGACTGCAACAGACTTAGTCATATGTTTTTTTAATGCCTTGTCGAAAAGGAATTTTAAAGATTATATATATATATATATATATATATATATATATATATATATATATATATATATATATATATATATATATATATATATATATATATATATATATATATATATATATATATATATACACACACACACACACACACACACACATTTGTGGATTGTAATGGTGGGTAGGTGTGGATATGTATGTTTTACACCTTGACATTCTTAAATCCATTGGCTTCTTGCACCTTATCTCAATCAATTCTTAAGTTTCTATGTCTGATGTTTCTCTTGATTTGACCGGGAACTGTTGTCAAGAATAATAAGTGAACAAGGAAAGGTCTCGTCCTTCTGAAGAATATTGTCATACACAAGTCAAGATGTTTCCTCAAAATTCTCAATGGAAGCTGCTTGTGGGAAGAATAGCCACTGTAGGTAAAAGTCAGCGCGATAATGAGTCGTCACCTTCAGGTACTTTCCTCGTGACCAGATTAAAAATTATGAAACTTATTTGCATTAAATTTACCATTGTGTATTTCTGGTGGCTCGTGACGTGACAACAAAACAACAAACATCAGCAGATCTATGGTGCTTTCCCACACTGACTGTGATGTAAGCCACAAAATTATCTCTAACCTAAAATATGACATGTAGTTAAAAAGCAGTAATAAATCACTACAATTGAAATCTGAATTTTTCTATAGCTGCCAAATAAAGAATAATAAATCGTCACTGTTACAGATAGTGGCGACCTAGACTGAAAATGAATGTGCAAATGAAATAGAAGTTTTATGCATTATTTTATCAATTTACTGAACCGCACTTACAATGATTATTTTCACATTTCAGTGGAGGTTTGGCCAATATGCACGGCCAAGTGAAGAGGCACACGCAAAATTGAAAACTATTTGTATAATTCAAAAAAAAAAAAAATACGCAAAAACAATCCCTGTAATGATTCTCACATGTGCAATGGAATTCAAATCCTCAGATAGACATACATCACATATTATTGTCGTCCTAACATGTTTTCATTGGTTTTAACTCCTTTATTACCGGAATGCATTTTTACCTGAGTTTTGGGTGTGATTAGACGAACTTTATTGACATTAGGAATGGTCTATGGAGGACAGGAGATTAATGGCCAGAGTCTACACTATCTTATTCCCCACATAAGTTTCTGAAGCTGAATAAAGTCAACAAAATAGTAAGTAAGAAATATGAAAACATGTCATGTAACTGAAGGGGCTGCAAAATACACAGTACTCCTCCTCAGGTGTTAAAAATAACTGGAAAAGTGAGTTAGGCGAGGAAAAGAGTATTTCTAGAAGAGAGAGAGAGAGAGAGAGAGAGAGAGAGAGAGAGAGAGAGAGAGAGAGAGAGAGAGACAGACAGACAGACAGACAGACAGACAGACAGACAGACAGATAGACAGAGAGAAGATTGTTGTTCTCGTCCTCCATCAATAACAAAACACTCACTACAGAAAGCAGGCGCATACTATTAGCGATATTTCCTCGATTTTGACCGCGTTGATCTCCTTCCTTCAACAATACAGCAAAACGTTCCTCCATAACACGTCTGACAAACACTTACCACGGAGGGACAAGTACCACACCATCAGCTCCTTCCTCCCTGAGTGCTGAAGAGTCAAGTGTCATTTACGTACCTGTCAAGAAGAGAAAAAAGCAATCAGAATTTTGTTTAGGGATATTAATGAGAGGCACAAGGAAAAGGCAGAGTGTGATATTACAATGGCAAAGGTATAAAATTTCGTCATACTTTTGGGGTTTTTGAAGAAACTTGGTGACTGAGATGAACGCAAAGGACTTCTGTAAATTTATTGTTTTTGAAGTGTCAAACATCAAATATATTAAGTGACTATATGCCTTCATGCCTTCAGAGAGAGAGAGAGAGAGAGAGAGAGAGAGAGAGAGAGAGAGAGAGAGAGAGAGAGAGAGAGAGAGAGAGAGAGAGAGAGAGAGAGAGAGAGAGAGAGAGAGAGAGAGAGAGAGAGAGAGAGAGAGAGAGAGAGAGAGAGAGAGAGAGAGAGAGAGAGAGACACACACACACACACACACACACACACACACACACACACACACACACACACACACACACACACACACACACACACAGCACAGCAACAAAGCAACAATAGATCTCAAGCATATTTCCTGTGTATTGATGTTGTTCTGATTATATGTCACGAAAATTTCTGCAACGTGTGTGTGTGTGTGTGTGTGTGTGTGTGTGTGTGTGTGTGTGTGTGTGTGTGTGTGTGTGTGTGTGTGTGTGTGTGTGTGACAGCTCGGTAAGAAGCTCGCAGGAATATGTCAAAAAGTCTCCGATAGCAATTCAAGTAAACATGTGCTGAGCGGCTGTTCGGTGGTGGAAGGCGAGGCGGAGATAAACACCATACCGGAAGACTGAGCCGAGAAGCAATACTGGGAAGGTGGCAGGTGTTTGTTTACGCTCACAGCTGTTCCTACCACTACCGTCACCACTGCAGCGAAGTCAAAGAAGCACAGAGAAAGAAAAAAAAGACATCGCAAAGGGCACCATCACCACTACAGTTTGTGATAAGCTGCATACGAGATTTGAGAGAGGAAATGCAAAGTATTCTATTCCACTGCTCTCTCATCCTGCGATCTTCAACGAAAGAAAAACATCCGCCACTACAAACGTAACATCCCTCACCACAAACGAACCATGATTCTTCACCACCTCAAACTGAGAATCCTTCACCGTCACCACCACAGGATCCTTCACCACCGCGATCTTTGTCGAACAAGTAACAGTTCCATCAGCTGAGTTACAAAAATGTCCATTCCCTCCCCCTGCCAGATGCTGTACAGAAAAGCAATCCCTGGTGTTCCATTTGCAAATCCGTCCCCCACACCTGGAAGCTTACTTACGTATTCGTCACCTGTGAGGAGGAGGAGGAGGAGGAGGAGGAGGAGGAGGAGGAGGAGGAGGAGGAGGAGGAGGAGGAGGAGGAGGAGGAGGAGGAGGAGGAGGACGAGGACGAAGACGAGAACGAAGAGGACGAGGAGGACAAGGACGACGATGAGAAGGAGGAGGAGGAGGAGGAGGAGGAGGAGAAGGAGCAGCAGGAGCAAGAGCAGGAGCAGGAGGAAGAGGGAGAGGAAGAGGAAGAGGAAGAGGAAGAGGAAGAGGAAGAGGAAGAGGAGGAGGAGAAGCAGCAGAAGAAGGAGCAGGAGGAGGAGGAGGAGGAGGAGGAGGAGGAGGAGGAGGAGGAGGAGGAGGAGTAAGAGGAGGAGGAGAAGCAGGAGGAGGAAGGAAAGAGGAAGAGGAAAAAATATAAAAATAACGAAAAAAAGAGAAGAGCAGGACAGGAGGTGGAGGTCATAACAAAAAGACAATTGAGAAAGGGAAAAAAAATATATACACGGAATAGAAAAGTGGAATGATTCTGTTTCAGTGAGCGAACAGACAGGACCATTCCACGAAGTTATGAGCATTTTGTTGATGTCATTGATATTTGCATTGAAAGAAACCCGCGAAAGCAATACTCAAAGGATTATTACTTTTTGAGAGAGTAATATGCAGTAAATTCAAATGTATGTGTGAACAAGACCAATAGCATAAATGTAATGACAATATTTATATGTAGTAGTAACAACAACAGCATCTCTACTACTACTACTACTACTACTACTACTACTACTACTACTACTACTGGTGTTACTACAAAACAAGAACAAGGAATAATTTTTTTTACTTTTGTCATGTTATTATTCAAGGTAAAATAAAAGAATAGTAAATAAATGAAATAAGTGTGTGTGTGTGTGTGTGTGTGTGTGTGTGTGTGTGTGTGTGTGTGTGTGTGTGTGTGTGTGTGTGTGTGTGTGTGTGTGTGTGTGTGTGTGTGTGTGTGTGTGTGTGTGTGTGTGTGTGTGTGTGTGTGTGTGTGTGTGTGTGATAAGGAAATTTTAATTCTCCACTGTGGACAAAAAGATATGAATAAAAATAATAAACGCGCCATGACAAAATACAAATATGCATTGAATTAAGACACTCCAGTGCTCTATTTCTCATCTGTGCAACACTCATCCACACTCCACTGTCGCTGCCACACTCACATCCAAACCCACCTCTGACACACAAATGCATCCACACCCATGCTGCCACACCCCTACCACACCCCACACCCAGCCCATCTCTGCCACATATCCTCTCCACATCCATCCCATACACACACTCCTCCATACCCAGTCAGTCACTAACACACAACCTCTCCACACCCAGCCATTCACTGTCAAACACCTCTCCACACCCACCCGGTTTGTGTCACACTCTCTTAACATACCACGCTTGTCTTTGCCACACTCCTCCACATCCAGCTAGTCACTGTCATACCTCCCCTCCCACACCCATCCGATTTCTGCAACACTACTTCTCGACACCCACACGGTCTCTGTCAAACATCCCTCCACATCCAGCTAGTCACTGCCACACACCTCCCACACAACGCCGATCTCTGAAACACTCCACTCCACACCCAGCCTGTCATTGCCGAACTACCCCTTCACACCCACCCGGTCTCTGGCACACTCCCTCCACATACCACGCCTGTCTGTACCACACTTCCCCGCTCACAGGCTCCGCGGCGCCGCCTCAGACTCAGCTTTAATATGTATGCAACAGTTCTGCAATTTTATCGATATTGATTTTATAAAACCAAATATAACCGATGCAAAAGTTTTACCAATCTAAAGTTGAGAAAAAAAAGTTACGTACCATGTGTGTGTGTGTGTGTGTGTGTGTGTGTGTGTGTGTGTGTGTGTGTGTGTGTGTGTGTGTGTGTGTGTGTGTGTGTGTGTGTGTGTGTGTGTGTGAACCAGTACTGAATAGGAATAAAGATGAATGAATGCTAACTTTGCTCTTTAATATCATGTAACTACTGTAGAAATATAAATAGTATATATATATATATATATATATATATATATATATATATATATATATATATATATATATATATATATATATATATATATATATTCACTCATATTATTGTACTCTGCCTCTCCTAAATAAGCTAAATAAACAAGTATTTTTCCTCATTAAAACTACGTACGAGATCAGCATGTATAATTTCACCTACTTAAGTATCCTCTGCTTCTAGTACAAACACTTAAAACTTTAATACAAACATGGAATTTCTCGTTTAGTAATATGGACAACGGTAAAATTTTCCCTTTTCTACTCTGCTTCCTCTAAACTCAAACGAATCCTGCTATTACCGGCAAAAAAGGAGGTACAGATGCGACTTCCCACCCAGCAATCGCAAACTGTAACAGGAGCCTTAACGACGCTGCCTCCCGCCCCTATAACAGAACTTACGCCATCTACGGAGAACTTGTTAAAAGTGTACATGATTATAGCTAGGTCAAATATTCTCTCTCTCTCTCTCTCTCTCTCTCTCTCTCTGGAACATTTTTATTTGTTCTACAGCTACATTCAATTTCCAAACAATAAAGGAATTGTTGATTTTATTCTTTTCTCTCACCTAAAACTTTATTCCACATGCTAATATAGATTTCCTACGCTGCTTATGGTGGTGATATTTCTCTCGTAGCAAAGTGAAAAGTTAATTTGTCTTATATTCGTCTATTTCACAGAAGCTCTTTGATTTGTTCCCATATTCCTGTTTTGTCTCTGCATTGTCATTTGTCTATTTTTTTTTCTCTCTCTCTCCAATCATTACATGGTACACTCACACATTAGCTCATCCACTCTCCTTCTCCCTCACGTTTCCCTCCCTTTTCCCCTCTAACTTCCTTCCTGTTCTCCTCTCACTCTCCCCTTTCCTATTCCCCTCTCATCTCGTCCTCCCCTTCCTATTTTTACAGTGCTCCCTGTTTCCTTCTCGTTTCCTCCCCCTTTCCTCTCCAACTTCTCTCTCCCCTTCTATTCCCCTTCCCCTATCCCCTCTCACCTCCTTCCTGCTTTTCCTCACTTCCTTCCCCTCTTCCCCTCTCATCTTCTCCCCAATTCCCCTCTCATTTCCAATTGTTTTCCTTTTGTTTTCAAGCTTTGTTCTCTCTCTCTCTCTCTCTCTCTCTCTCTCTCTCTCTCTCTCTCTCTCTCTCTCTCTCTCTCTCTCTCTCTCTCTCTATCTATCTATCTATCTATCTATCTCTCAAAACATATTACAATGATAAAAACAATATCACTTCAATCACGAGCTAGAGGAATAACACACACACACACACACACACACACACACACACACACACACACACACGGCAGGATCGCGTCAGGTGAAACGGGAGACGCCTCTGTTATTGATTTCCGATATCTCAGATACTGCCGCACACATACACATATACATTACGTTCTAATCAACAACCAACCATTTTGCAATTCCACCCCGATACCAATTTTATATGTAAATACCAAACACAACTATCGGGAAAGTGCCAAACAGGAGAAATAACGTGGCCAGAAGGAAATATTTTAAGCATGTACGTATCTCCTCCGTCCTTGGAATTATTGTCTCTAAAGTTTTGGTATAAAGTCGATTTTTAATGGTTTTATTTCTTGGTTTATTTATCTATTTTTTTTTTTTTTTATTCATGTGTCTGCAGTTTGATGGGTGTTTATTTTGCACTACAGTCGCTTACAGAGTGATCTATTTCTCTATTTTTTTCAGTACAGGGTTAGACAAAAGTTTCTCTGTTTCTCTCTCGGTGTATCTCTATCTCTCTCTTTGTCTCTATCTCTCTCTGTCGTGTTTATTAAGTTACTAAACGTATACTTCTCCTGATAAATATATCCTTCACTAATAACTCAAATCACTCCTTTGTTGCGTCATTGTTTAAAATACTTAAAAATATAGATAAGATCGATTATGAAAATCTTTTTGAGCTTTCGCAATCAGTAACGAGAAATAACGGCTTGAAGCTTAAAGGACAGCGATTTAATACTGATTTGCGAAGAAACTTTTTTAACGTAAGAATAGTTGAACACTGGAACAAGCTGCCAGCGTCCGTCGTCCAAGTTAACACGGTAGCTACGTTCAAAAGTAAATTAGACAAGTTTTACAAAGAAAATGGTTTCCGATAATTTTTTTTTTTTTCCCTTTTAGCGATAGTAGTAGTTACACTAGATAACTCTTTTTCTTAGCGATAGTAGTAGTTCCATTAGTACTCTCTTTTTTTCCCATCTTTTCTGTATAAATTTCCCCGATTGTCCTTCTCAGCAGTCGGGGTGTATTTTTCGTCTTATTTCTTGCCGGGTGACGCCGGAGGGATTGGTGGGTGGGGAGGAGCTTCATCTGTTCTATCCTTACCTCCTACTAAGTATGTAGCTTCTGTACGTGTAGTTTAGTAAACGAGTGACCTCGTCATAGGTCGCAAGGCCTCCTGTCACTCGTCTTTCCTATGTATTCCTATGTATTGTATGTACTTATTGCAAGAGAGAGACTGAGGCAATGGTGTGAAATTCTCTGCACATTTTCCTAGATTAACAAAGCACAAATCCAGTAGCACCCAGGGGTGTTCTTTTCGAGAGTGCATGATTAAACTTGGTACACAAACACAATACAAGTGTTGCAAGTTGTAATTCATTTGATGCAGCAATAAAAATGTGAAAATGGAGCGTAAATATATGTTGTGAATAATTTATACCACCATTCTGAATCATAAACCTAAATATGGGTAAATAAATGACATACTTTTTATTTTATTAATTGTTTTATGCTGCTGTTATATATCATGTTTCCTCCACCCTATACCCCCACTGCTCTCTCTCTCTCTCTCTCTCTCTCTCTCTCTCTCTCTCTCTCTCTCTCTCTCTCTCTCTCTCTCTCTCTCTCTCTCTCTTTCAACCCACACATCCATCCACCATGAGAACATAATATTCACAGTGATCTGGAAATACTTTAGAGATTAAATATTATGACTGTCTGTGTGTGTGTGTGTGTGTGTGTGTGTGTGTGTGTGTGTGTCACCGCTCGCTACGGTCAACCAACTAAAACATCTGCTTCATTACGTCTCACTCTGCTATTCACTTCGTCGTCTCTCTCTCTCTCTTTTTTCATCCTTCCCCTTTCTCGTTTCGTTCCATTTATCCCGATTACACTTTCCTTTTGTTCCCCGCGCACTTTTCACACTTCTTACTTCCCTGATGCATTTACTAAAGTGGAGAAAAAGACAGCCCTCAAGATCTCTCTCTCCCTCTCCGCACATCACCATTTGACCGTCCATTTGAGTAATAATATACACTAATAACCAACAATTTAGATCACACAGACATATGTAAGTTGTGTCCTTGAGTTTTAAGACGGTCCTCACTCATTTACTGCTTCCTTTTTTAAGTATATTTTGCTTAGTACATGAAGTTTCCACAGAACAATAAAAGGAGGGAAAAAAATTAGTATATCTTCCCTCAATTGTCTTTCATTCTCTCTCTCTCTCTCTCTCTCTCTCTCTCTCTCTCTCTTGCACCGCACTTCTATATGAAACTGATCTGTAAAAGTCCAGTTGCCACATAGGTGAGTGTGATATCCTAAACTCTGCTACACACACACACACACACACACACACACACACACACATAGACACAAACACATAAAGCCTGGTGTTTCCCTCACTATGCGGGGTCTTGTTTCATTCCGTACTCGTTCCCTTCTCCGGTGTTCCCTTTCGCGCCAAAGTTTAAGGTATGGGTGTCGCTCTGCACTCCCACCGTCAGCAAAAGTTACACCGCATTCCCATGTAAAGCCTTGACTTGTCTCTGCCGCCTCCTGCATCAATACTCGTAGACTTGTGGGAGAAACTGTGTGTATCCCTCTTCGCTGCTCATCTGAATACACTTACGGAACATGACTTACTTTAACGTATAAAAAACATGGCGAGAAAGGTCCTTCAGTCCTCTACACCTTCCAGAAACGTAAAACTGAAAAATGATTTTCTAAACGGTCAATTTAGTTATCGAGCTTCCTTGATACTCTTCTTGTAAAACAGTTCAAGTCACACGAAAGTTGGAAAGCAAAAGCATCTCGACTTCTGTGCTTGGAAATGAAAGGAATGCTACACTTTAACTCTTGCATTAGTGAGATGGACGATATGAAATGAATTTTCTTTAAAGCCAAACGGTCAATAACCCCAGAAAAAAAAAACGAGGATTTCTAAACTATACCTATAAAGAAAGGTGACTAACATTTATATATCTCGACAAGCAGAGTATGTACGGGTGATATGTTGATTTCACCACAAAACGTCTTTATTACCACAAAATTACTCTAGCAGAGCCAATACGTCACTCGTCCGTTGATATCATGCAAGGAAAGGTAAGAGAGAAAGCTTCAAGTCAAAAACCAATGTTAAAATTCCATCATGTGCGTCTCTCAATATTGAGGTGGAGAATACAAAGAGTTCCTGACACCGAGAACTCGTGGAAAATTAATCAGAATCGACACCTCCTCCTGACACGAGATTCCCGCCAGGACAAAGGGACAAGGGGGCGTCATTCACTTCCTCTACTGTCTCCTAGATATACGACACATCACCCAACTTGGAGCCAAAGTCTTTGTAGTCTGTTTTTCCATGTCATTCCGGAGCGATCCCCTGTTCCTGTCTCTGCTTGTCTCTGTCCTTAGTTGATTTGTCTATGTTCCTCCGCCTCTCCGTCTATCTATCTGTCTGTCTGTCTATTTGGCTACTTGTGTCTGTACCGATAGATGTGTGTGTCAATGTTTTCACATGAAGTTTATGTTTGCATTGCTGCGGTTAATGAAATATGAATGTCTAAGTCTCTCTCTCTCTCTCTCTCTCTCTCTCTCTCTCTCTCTCTCTCTCTCTCTCTCTCTCTCTCTCTCACACACACACACACACACACACCTCCTTTTCTCCTCAGGGTGGTGTGTCAAACAAACTTTGCCTCTATTTCTTTTTCCGTCTCTTCAACTCCCCGACAGGAAAGTTGCTCTTTGTTACCCAGCCACTTTCGTTACGTGCCTCAAGGGAGAGAGGTCCTGTTCTCGCCTCTCGCCCGTCACACTCACGATGCCCAGGTGGTGAGATGACTTCCTCTCTTGGACTCACTTATTCTCAGGTTTCTTATCCTTCGCGTTCATCCTTTGTACTCTTGAAGGTGAAGCGGTTCGGATCCTTCTCTTTTCCCCTCCTCTGATCCTTTATTTCTTTCTTTCTTTTCTAACGTCTATATCCGTTGTCATTTCGCTTCTCTTCATGGATGTTATTAATGTTTCCCTGCAGTTTTGGTAGTCACTCTGATATCTTACTTTCTCTCTTCTATCTATTATTTCCTTTTTCATCTCTTTTTTTTTTTTTACTTCCTTCCTGTCTATATCCGTTCCCATTACGTTTCTGAAAAGTAATTACCTACATGGAAATTATTCATGTTTCCATCCACTTCCTGCCTTGATTACTTCACCAAACTCTTCAGCATCCACTCACTGCCCCTCTCCCTCTCTCCCTTTCTCTTTCTCTCTCTCTCTCTCTATCTCTGTCTCTCTCTCCCCCTACCTCCCTCTCTCGTTCACACCTCAGCTCTCATCTTTTTCTTTTGGTCACCCTTAAACAACATCTCCACTAACTCACTGCGTCGTGTTTGCTTCTCCTCGACACCTAAAAAGAGAAACGAGAGAAAAAAAAAGGTGAAAGAGAAAGAAAAGATGCGGTCGAGGTCTTTTCCTCCTCCTTGTTTTCCAGACTCCTGCTCTTCGTCCATTAACGAGACTGAGGGAGACGTGTTTGTCCACCCGACGAAGGTTGCTTATGTTCTTTATTTGCACGGCTTTGAGTGCGGTGGGAGTCTGCGGCCTCGGCGACTTTGTAATGCCAAGGATTAGAGAGTAAAAAGAAATGATAGACAAATGTTTACTCTTTCCTCATTATTTTTCCCTGCATATATATGTGTGTGTACGTGTCTGTGTGTACATGCGCGTGGGCCTTTCATCTTTTACTCTCTCTCTCTCTCTCTCTCTCTCTCTCTCTCTCTCTCTCTCTCTCTCTCTCTCTCTCTCTCTCTCTCTCTCTCTCTCTCTCTCTCTCTCTCTCTCTCTCTCTTAATTCATGTGTACATCTTTCAGCCGGAGAGTTGCACGACTTTTCAAATATTTACGATAAAACAGCACAACATAAAACTGTGTTACGCTGTACATCATGAGCAACACTATTCTTTTCACCCATTTACTTATTTTTAACTTTGAGGTAGTCGATACTCACTTTACAACACGAGTCTTCCTTTACCTTCTTTGCACCGCCTTCCTCAGCCCTATTTACGGCTCAGCGCGTCCTAAACTCCCTTAGCTTCTTCACTACGCACTGAACCCATAAGGAGCTGTACTGCCTCCGACTCCCATCGCCTCCTATCCGCCTAGACACGGATTCAGAAAAACAATTGATGGTGAAGGCAGATTAACACAAAGAAAGGTATTCTGCTCACTTATCACATAGGGATGCTTTAAATTTGATAACTACTCATACGTCGTTAAAAAGATAGATATAAATACATACATAAGTAAATTTTTGAGAGAGAGAGAGAGAGAGAGAGAGAGAGAGAGAGAGAGAGAGAGAGAGAGAGAGAGAGAGAGAGAGAGAGAGAGAGAGAGAGAGAGAGAGAGAGAGAAAGAAAGAAAGAAAGAAAGAAAGAAAGAAAGAAAGAAAGAAAGAAAGAAAGAAAGAAAGAAAGAAGCATAAACAAAAAATAAACACAAATAAAACACGACGAAAAATCAAACAGAAAGGAAGACACCAACAAACACACACACACACACACACACACACACACACACACACACACACATAAACAATAAGACCAAAAGGCAACATGCGACACATTTATTACTACTGTATCGTCACTTTTCCATATCTTTACACGACTTCATCCTCCGCTGCCTCAGGACATCCGCTACGTAGGTCAGAAGTCCCCTCACTCCCACTCATTTTTTATACGAGATTAGTTTTTCTTCCTTGGGTTTCCTTCCGTATCTCCCCCACACACTTGTCCTGCCGAGCCTCAGTATAAAGACAAGGGTAATGAGGAAACTAATGTCTATATGCTGCTTAGGGGTGAGAGAGAGAGAGAGAGAGAGAGAGAGAGAGAGAGAGAGAGAGAGAGAGAGAGAGAGAGAGAGAGAGAGAGAGAGAGAGAGAAACTGACAAATACAAACAAATAGACGGATGATACAAACACCGTCAAACAGAGAAGTCAAGGACACATATACTCACTCACACACACACACACACACACACACACACACACACACACACACACACGCGCGCGGCGATGATATTCTTTTACTTAAACTGAGAGGAGAATGTGCGTTATATATTTTTTTTTGTGTAAATTCTCAGTATACAAATAAATATTCTACTGTGTTGTATTGAAAAGGAGGAAGCAGTTTCTCGTATACATGGTGTGAAATAAACGGAA
The DNA here is from genome assembly GCF_017591435.1 of Portunus trituberculatus. Taxonomy (NCBI): domain Eukaryota; kingdom Metazoa; phylum Arthropoda; class Malacostraca; order Decapoda; family Portunidae; genus Portunus; species Portunus trituberculatus. The sequence continues at coordinate 13,531,421 of NC_059268.1, read as the reverse complement.
AGAATGTTATTGTGTTGTTGTCTTTGGTGGTGGTGGTGGTGGTGGTGGTGTTACTGCTGATACTCTGTTAGTTGTTGTGATTGCTGGTGGTGGCGTTTCTATATTCATTCTGCTTACTATCTGGTGACTTTATACATCTTCAAAAACTTATGTGGGGGATTAAAATAGTAAAGACTGTGGCCATTAATCTCCTGACCTCCATAAACCCTTCTTAATGTCAATAAAATGGTCTAAACATACACAAATCTCAAGGTAGAAATGTGCCCCAGTACTGAAGGAGTTAAGGGATGAGTGTGAGTAATGGGTGCGTGGTAGGAAGCAAGTTTAAGATCTGGTGTCAGCTTTTCTAACCTTGCAGTCCGCTTTGAGTATCAATGAAGCTGTTTGTTGGATGATAAAGTGCTTGTAACACACACACACACACACACACACACACACACACACACACACACACACACACACACACACACACACACACAGACACACTATTTCATCTTCAAACGATTTTTAGAATGAGAATGCAAAGGGTATACCAATACAACTAATACCACCAACGAAAGACAGTGAGTGATATTTCAGTCGCTTTCCAACCTAACCATATCTAAGTGTTCGCAATTTCCACCGAGATCTGATCGTTACTGCACTTCTGACAACGCAAGTGACTCGAAACTACATCTTACAAAATATCTGTGACATATTCTGATGGTGAACAGTCGTCTACACTCTACAGTAATGCAGCGGCTACTCGTAAGTGTACACAAGTTGCCTACACCAGCCACTCCACTAAATATGTACTTATTTCTTGCTCTCATCCCAGCCTTCCCGCCCCTATCATGGTACTTCCGCTCACACATCAACTCTGGTTTTAAATTACACTACTAAATGTCTAAATGTGTCCTTTTCAAACCTCTGATGAACCTTAAGAGGACTTTTTAAAGATTATCATCCTGCCCTCAGTCTCCATTGTACTGTGTGTGTGTGTGTGTGTGTGTGTGTGTGTGTGTGTGTGTGTGTGTGTGTGTGTGTGTGTGTGTGTGTGTGTGTGTGTGTTTCTATAGTAAAGTGTAATGGCGAATGTTAAGAGGAAAAAAACGTGCTCGATATTATTCAAGATTTGATTTTTCTCCAATAGTTTAAAGAAAATTGGTTCCCAAGGTATTTTCTTATCCTTCTAATGAGAGAGTCCATCGTGTACCAGTGCAGAGAATGAATTACGCAACGTTGCAGCTTACCAGTGAATGAGATGGAGAGTGGATGTTAGTTAACACACTGACATATTCATTAGAACTTACCAAATCACATTAATGAGCAGACGAAGTATTACTTGTAATACATCGTAACAGTGAAATAGACGAAAACCTTAGGTGCGTCAGCATGTAAGTGTTTACAGGTATCACCAGATCCCGACAGCATTCCACAAACCATCCAGCGATCAAGTGGTCAGCACAGCGGATCGTGGAGCGCATCTTGCTGAAGACTGTTTACCGGGAAGAGATCAAACAGTAAGGCACGAAGAGCACCTGATGGACGGCTCTAATCCCACACAATCCTCATCGCTGCAGGGCCCCGCGATCCACCTGCTTCAGTACTAATCAACCTGTTACACATGATCACCACCGACTTCTCACATCAATTCGTTACCGAGACTTCAAAGGGTGACTTACTCCGTTTTCTAAGCTGTAATTACAAATTGGCAGTTTTACCTCTCTTTCTCAAGTGTCATTGACTTCAACAGTGTGAACGCTATAATAAGTGTTATATTTCTTCTTTATCACTATGGTTACAAATACAAACATACACCTTGATCTGAAATCGTTAGAAAGACTAATCTAATATTTTCAATTCGTCACTCCATTCAACAGTCGTTAGAATGACTGGCACAGTATTTTCCTTCCACCACAGACCCGCAAAAATCGTAAAATCAATACTATTAAAAACAATACAATAGGTAAATAGATCAGTAATACGATCTTTTCAAACACTTATCACATTCATGCAATCGTCACAAAGATTATTTCCCTTTCATCACTGAACTCAACAATTCCTACAAGGACTGTCACTTTATCTAAGTCTGCCACACTGCCAAATACGGGCGTGGCCTCCATCAGCACAGACACACAGCACACAGGACGTGACGGCCAGGCGGCGCCATCCCAGGCGAGGCCACCGTCACGCCGGCAGACCCTGACGTCACCAGGAACACACAACACCGCCGAAAGGAATGCTTTTTCTCCGACG